>NW_008751756.1:1505277-1513864 GCF_000715545.1 Opisthorchis viverrini
CGTCTAGTTGAATCTCAAGTAATGTTACGTAGAATGCTGTGACAAATGTAAGTGTGTAATCTACTCTCGATAACTGTTATTGCCACATACTCCTTGTTTTAGGCTGCCAGTGACTGGGTTCAAGATGACTGATGAAAAACACTTCGTCACGCGCGTGGACGTCAAAGTGCAACTTTCACTCACCACCAAAAGAGACTTGTTCGTGCGCACCCGAAAATTCTTTTTCACAGTCATAGACAATACGCCAATGGATGTGAATAATTTATTTCAAAGACAGAATTATTTATCCGTCAAGGTAAGACATATTGATATTTTTTACAACTTCAATTTATGTATTCCAGGGATCAGGTCACGTAATAGTTCTAAAACGGGTAAAAACTATTATTGGTGAAATAAAGTGGAAATCAGGTTGCACAATCTGAGACCGAGTAACTTGAAAATCAGCGCAGAATATTGCTGTTATTGCTTCACCAGCTCTCTTAGTTTAGCATATTTCAAACAGGGATGAATATTGCATCGAATTCCGGACTTCCACGAATAGTCCTGTTCACCGAGTTAACAAGGTAAATTTTGATCCAGGATATAATGCATCAAACTTTGGACGTACTTGTAGCTGTGTGTAAAATTATGCTTCATTTTCTGAGATTCGAAATCCAGATAATTTGATATACCCGGAAATTTCTTCCACTGATCAAAACTGAACTCATTCTCATTACTTCAAGATTTACGGAGGTGCTTTAGAAAATAAGAGATTATTCCCACATTTGGCCATAATCAGAATCATGATTTCGCACGTGTAACATTAAACACCGTAATGACTGACGTCGTTAATTCTAACCACTAGTCACGGACGTAGGATTACAGTTTGATCGGTGGTCAAAAAACATCGTTCACCAAATTATCAAGATCGGCCAACAGATTAACTGTTACCAAGTAATTACGTCCACGATTTTGTTGAGGTAGTTTTGTTTTAGATTCCAGACGTGCTCAACATACATCTACCTATGACCAGTGCAGAATGTGTTCCACAGTTCGCATTTTACCAGGTGGTCACTACAAAAATGTACCACTTACCAGTCGATTTCCACATATTTTCGCGTATAAGTAAGAAAGTTGTAAAACCTGTGTAAGAAAAAGTGTTTTCCTGTTCACTCAGAATGGTGTATGGTGTATAATTAGTTGGAAAGCTGAAGACTCTCATACGAAATTTTAGCAAAGCAAACATTAGATTAAGTCAAATTTAGTATATCCTTAAACTTCACCTAGAACGTTCCAACTTCAAAAATTCCAGTTTCTCCTACGAGGATACCAGTGTTTCCGAGCTTGAAGATCACATTGTCCAAAAATCTTATGATATTCCTGATATTCCTCTTGCCAAACAGTTAGAAATCACAGTACAAACTACAAAAGTGCATGCATTTCCAGGTCAAGTGGTGTTAAAAATTAGAACAGTGAGAGTTCGAACCTTAATCAGGATAAGTTGTACGACTGGCCTTTGTTCACTGAAAGTTCAAAGTATTCTCTGTGTTAATCGTCACAGAATTAACGTCAAGTGCTACTTATCTACTTTGAGACGGGGATGAAGATTTCACGTTTAGATGATAGAACGCATGAAATGACTTAATTCGGAGGTACAAGGTGAAAGTGTAATAGTACGACATAATCGAGGATAAGAAAAATGGCCTAAAATGAATTCAGAATAAATCAGCTATCCTGCGCACAAACATATATTATCGCAATAAAACACTGAAACTGCTTATTCTGTTTATTGAAGAAGAATGTCAGTTTCGCTTGGAAAAGCCTCAGGTAAGTGATTGAGATGTCCACAGACAAAAACCCTACACTTCCGAACAGATGGTCATTTGTCCGACGAGTTTCAATGGGACCAAAGTGCTCCTATGACTTAGCTCTTTGGGCTCCGACTGCAACCTTGCCCTACGCAATAGTTTTGCTACAGTTAAATGTGGCTGATTGAAAGACGTTTTTGAGGCTCACCCATTATAAGCCCGCACACCTGAATGATAGTCAGTCACATTTCAGCAAATATCACCAGTTGGCCAGATCTTGATAGATTGCCTAATTTCATTAAATTTAGCTAAATCAAAAGCAGCTTATTGGACAAAATCAAGTGATTGGTTCTAGGAATCTAGGAATGGAGTCACGATAGAAACTGGCTATTTGAACATCAAAGAATTTGCTAATCTGACGTGAATAGGGTGGGTAGAAACAGACTAGGTTTGAAGTGTCACAAGTTAATTTTCATGCTCATCACAGTGTTGGAACATTTCATCCGTTCAATGCCTTTTTTTGTTACTACTGTGCATCATATAACAACCCTGATTCGAGGCAGGATATATCCAATGTTTTCATATCGATATAGCACCCACATGTAAAGTTTCAGACGTTTTTCAATACTGTAGCACTCAAACAATTAGAATGCCCCCATTTTCAAAAATGTGTATTTGATATTTTCGGTATAGCTAATAACCTGATTATCTCAGGAAATCTGTTCACTTTTAAAATGATAGTGTTTGTAACAAGGTCCCTTTCTCTCTGCACTCAATTGTCAAGGCCCAGTGCCGATACACGCGCTGAAACCGTGAGACCCTGACAACATCTTTAGGTGTTATTATTCTGTCTAGTTCACTTCATAGTCGCGTAAATGTGACAAAAGTAGTCGTCCGGTGGTACGCATGAATTACAATCCTGATCATGCCCACTAAAACTGTCCGTAGATTTTCTATTCCTGGATGACTCCCGATAATGACAGCGTGCTCAGTCACTGTAAAATATCTGAACGCGGAGCGAAAATGCCCAGGTCCACTCCCAGTTGACAACAGATACCAACCAGTGAGTTCCTATCTTATGTGTATAGTTGTTTCGGGGCCGTGTCCTTCCTGTCCTTTGGTCAATATGTGCGTGCATGTGAAGTCTGACCAGAATAACATCTAAAATAGTGCAATCCATCACTGGTCTTCATACGAAAGGCACTGTAGTTGCATAAGCAAATAAACTTTGTCACATTATTTTCCCTACCAAATTGGATTCTGAAGCTGGTTGAAGGTGATATTAAAACTTGATTAAACAAACTGCGTCAGTTGATGGGACTGTTTACTTCAAAGCTGGATCACACAGCCGAATCACTACATATTGTTGTGGTGGGGTGATTTTACTAAAAAATCTGCTGAAAACAACACTTGAGTGTTCGCGGCAATAGGTTGGCTCACTCAAAGCCTAACTGACTTGTAAAAAGTACAACGTTTTCATAAATATTTTGGTCTGGAATGAGCCTCATTTGATTCCGATTTAAGTCAGTTAATGCTCTGTAGACGCTGACGTGAACATGATGAACACACCATTCCTTTGGCCGCCGCGTGCATGTGAGTTAGTCGACATTTTAAAGGTATTTAGTCATGGCTGCCTAAGGTTGGTAGTCAGGTAAGGGTCGTGCAAATGTCAATTACGTGCTGTTTCATATGAGGCCGGTCGTAGGGTCTACAGACATAAATTTTCGTAACAGATTAAAAGTAGTCCCTATTTGTTCACCCAACCGCCTAGAATCGAATGTTTGTTTCGTCTCATTTATAAGGTAATTATTAATCGCATTATGTCGACATGCTGGCACCAAATAAGATTTAAGCCGTGTTTTGTACAAAGGTTCTCGCCGTTGACGCTAGCGATTTGTTGAGAACCAGCCTTTTATCAAACAACACTGACTCCAATTATGTGTGCGTTTTTCACGAAACATTTTCGGTGGAAACTGTGATTGACTGGCAGCCGGCACGAAATACTATGGCTTGTCATTAGATAACCGAACTTTGACGCTCTAGTGACGACTGTCTATTTTATTTTCAGCAGCGATTTCATTATACCCGGCAATCTAGAACTGGTTACTCGGCAGCCTTCAGTGACTCTAACTATCCAAAATCCATAGAAATTACTGGGGTTAATCATTGTTTCACTTGTTTGAGATAGACTCTTACATGAAGACATTCTTGCTTACCAGATGACCGAAAACCAAATCCTAGATGAACAAAATGTAACGTTCCCTTTTCGCGTATCAGTGTAACCGTGTATTCAACCCTTATGCTTTAGCGGTATTTCAGCGGTGCGAATATCTGGAGTGGTGCGACTTCGTTCACTCCTGCATTAGGTCTTACAGGATGTTCCAGGGGACAGAGTCCTATTGGCGAAAGCTTTCACGGTATACGCAAAAGGGGGCGGACTTGGGAAGCCAGTGACCACATGAGATCCCAGTAGACAGCAGTGCTGTCTTTTTAGCAAACTACTAGTTTGCTTAGGAAAGGATTTCTGGGGCATCGGAATGAAAGGTGACGTTGAGATTTTTCGGGACTATTGTAGCTAAATTACATGAGAAACGGAAGGGCGAAAAATGCTGTCGGCAATTACCGATTGTCATATGTGCCTGGTAATACTGCCCAGTGGCACAAATGCCTGTCGTGGGATAGATAGAACGTTGGAATAATCCAACATAAATGCGGCCCAATGGTCAGGTGAATAGGCCATGGTTTCGTGGCTTGATGTAAAAAACTTATGCTATAACGCGTAGATCACATATCTCGTAGCGCTGAATCAGCATGCGCACAGTTCTAATTTTCAGCTGCAATTCGTTGGTAGCATTTTTAGTGTGTTCTTGTCCGACGTATTTACTTTCATATTAAAAGCACAGTTGTTTTCACACAACTGTCTTATTCTTTGTCCACTGATTGAAAAGGCCAAGCGTTGTTCGTTAACCGCGGCAATTATATTTTGGTTACTGACTAGCTTTAAGTAGTTAAGTACGCGGGAAGCTTATACTGTGAGGCAGCGTACGATCGGTGGCTTTGGAGTACAGGAATTGAAATAAAGTTAAATAATTCTGTAAACCTGAAAAGCTCGAAATTTAGGGTTTATTTGCGGACTTCAGATGCTGTACTTTGTTCGTCTCCTGTAAAACCATGAGCCCCCACTTTGAATTCGAAGAAGGACACAGAATACTGTGGAGTTGTGATTAAAATGACAAGAAAAACGACAATATAAACTATAAACGCAACGAAACTAGCTGAAGTGATGCAAAAACACCTTCGATTTGTGTACCTTGTTAGTGTACTGAAGTCACTACTCCAAAACATCTAAAGGTTCTTCACCCTTGCCCTCCAAATTTTGTATTTTCATTGTCTCCACATCCTTCCGAATTCTCTTCCCTAGGTTGGTAAACTCGAATCCCGGAGCCAAATTGTACGTGTGAAGAACACCTATTGTAGAAGATGCCGACAACGCATGCAAGTTGTAGATAACGATCAACTGCTTCAAGTTTTCCATGTGGAATTTTTATGCCACCTGATGACTTAGAGATGATTTTTAGTAAACTGCTTTGTCATTGGGATTCTAAACGATACAAGATTGGGGTTCTCAGAGGAAATAAACCAATTGTTTCATTCCAGCTTTTAACGGGCTCATCTTTTCGCAACCGACTGTTGTGTGTCTTTGTTTCGTCATGCACTGCGACATCAATCGCACATACATCGATACACTCCAGTGGCCTCGGTAAAATGGGCAGTAGGTGCTTTGTGCGGAACTGTGTACCTGGCAGTTACCGAAGTACGTAACCCCATATAGATGAGACACAACTAGCTTATACAGTCGGTCTTTATTACGGCCCGTAACGCCACCATCAGCGCATTAGCTGCGACCCACAGAGGAAATGGCGAGTGCACAAGCTCATTCTTTTGGACAGATTTCCTATTAGACCAACATATGACCATCTTTCCATCTTCATTACATAGCTCCCTTCGCAATCCCCGAATTTAGCAGTCTATTGGAAGTCCTATATTTATGCACCAGATTACCAGCTTTCACCTCCGATGCGTGGCTACCTATCACACTTCCTCAAATCACAAATGAACAAAACTGTGTCAGCTACAACCACTGCACGACAAGTGAGTAGTTCTCATAGCTAATAATGATGATGATGCTGAATTGCAGCTCCTTCGCAAGCGATAAAAAAAGCTTCTCTTCTGAATTTAAACTAGCCTTTGACAACTTGGCCATTTTTCGTGTTAGACTAACCGGATGATCCGTATTCAAACACTCACTCGGTCTGATCAAAAGCAACTGTCTTCAAAGTCAGCAAACTATTGCTGCTGGTTTCTGCCCAATCTATCTCCGCCGCGTCCATTAAGTATTTTATGAAGCCTTGAGCATTTCAATTTTTTGATATTTTCGGGTTATTTTCTGTATCCTAACGGCCACTTGCAAAATGGAGGCCCGTTTCACTAGCGGTCACACACCTGGGAACGATGAAAAGAAGTTACGAGAAAATACGAAAAGGCGGGAGATGTATTGGGAAAGGATTTGAAAATCTGGATTTTCCTGTGAACGCTGTCTGAATGCTTAAAATCAACAAAAAACTATGATGAAATAATAGGTCCTTAATTCAAGAAGTTAAATGAGAAAGTCGTGTTTCAAAGTGCAGGCGGATAGTATCTAAACCTTTATCAGAATCGTATATCGTCAATCAACCACTGGCACCAAACTGTTCAGACTTTCCGTCAGACTTACCATGTTTCATAACAACAAGACGAGCAGGATGCATTGCCCAACGCCAGAAGGCTTCTACCTTTCAACATAGTGTCATAATTGTATTTGTTGGTCGAACGACAACGCAACTGTTTTCAAGAATTATGAGCGATATGCGAGCACAAGTGAGCAGCTGTACTAGTTCACTTAAAATCACTTGCGGGAAGTGGTGTGGAGTACCATTAGTTAGAAGTCTCGGAGAGTATTTAAGCAAATTCTGCTGAGGAGCGATTGGACGAACGAACGCATTTCATGATTACTCAGATGCTGGTGAGATACGGGATTTAGAATGAACAAGGTTCAGTGCACACTTATTAACAGACACGAATTCGATGGTTAGAATACTTGAACGGTTAGACAACCTTCCCAACGACATTCATTTTTCAAAACCTAATGACGCAACAATTGACGGATGTTGCCAAGTAAATATTGCTTTGTTGTAAGCATGTGCCTTGAAACAGCGGCACTGATTTCCCCAATGACGCTGAAAAACTGAAGTGTAAAAAGTTGATTGGCTAACCTCTCTTTTGCGGTCTAAGCTGGCACAACAATTTAAAAACCTATGAAGTTGGAATTGATGGTCATCTCCTCATTGGGTATCAGGACGTGGTAAGTCTAGCGTATGGAGGACACTGTGAACCGTTTCACTTTATTCTCTCATATTTTTCAACTAAAACGCAACAAACCAAGAGATCGGAACTCGTACTTTTTGTAGATTTTTTCGAGACTAAGCCCTTTCAGGACACTAGAAATCTAGCCAAGTGACGTGAATCGTTTTCAGTCGGATGCTGCTAAAATGGTCCTTCAGAAGAGGCCAGAAAAATCGATAACTCTGCTTGCGCGAATTCCTTGTGTAGCTAGCCGTCCATGATTTATTGACGTATGCCTAATACTAGTTCGACCGAATTTTCTAGGTTACTCCAAACAGAGAGTTGTTGTAAATCATTGTAAATGAAGTGTGCAAAACGCTCTGAATATAAACGATTTTCGCCAAATCTCTTCAATCCTATTCGAATCTCACAAAGAGAATCTTGGATTTCGGGCTGAAAATACGAGAGTCAATAAAAATATTTCTCGTTCACTCTTGGAGTAAACTGGAGCAAATTTTCCTTAGTCACAGTAAGGGTTATTGTTTCTTTGCAGCAATGACTCTGTACTGATTGTTCATTTGCATAATTTCAAATTCGATAGTAAGACATAACTTGAGCAGCAGCAATAACAGCCCCAACGGTACAAAACCCAGTCTCTCCCTCTCACACTTTGTTCGTTGCTTGGTCCACATCGTGAAAACCAGAGCGCAGAAGTGATGTTTAGATGTTTTCTATCTGGCCGTGCAATACTAACGAAATGCCCAGACATGACTGTACGGCCACAATCAAAGCGGGCTGAATAGTGCTCAAGCGTCGGAGATGAATATATATGATAATAGTATAATAATGGTATATTATCATTGCATAATAATAATTATATAATAATTATATTATATAATAATATAATATGATGATGATGTGGTCACTAAAACAGATGGTGGCGTGCAAATTAAAGTAAAACGTATGTTTTAACCACCAAACCGACTCCTTACATATTTGCATCCTCAACAGCAAGTTGTGTTGGTCCATGTCGGTGGAAAGCATGTGTGCATGCTGGAAAAATCAGAGACACCGAGCCAGTTGAACGGGTTGTTCAACTGAGTCTGTCCGCCCTGTTCTGGGACAACCAGGTAGATAGTCGACTCAATCTGGCTGAAATGTGAAGAAGCCTTTGCCTTTAATCGAAATGGTCGATCAGCCGGAAGAATCCTTATAAACGTTCCTTTGAAGTTGCTGACAAGGCTCCAAGATTTAGTGGACCTATGGAGAGCGACATTATGTGTATTTTTGAGTTCATAATAGGTAGCATATCCGTCCGCTACCTATCCAACGCTTGAACTTAGGATCATATAAATAACTGCGTGGTTTATTTCTTGACTACTGGCAGTACCGACCGGCAGGGACGATGATCACTGCAC
>NW_008751756.1:1516494-1517295 GCF_000715545.1 Opisthorchis viverrini
CACGTAACAAATAGCCCGTACCGAAAAGCCTTGGCGAATAGTCTTTGAATTTATTCCCTGAAAGTGTTTCGTAAAGATGAGTGCTCTCGTAAACATAACTGTCACCCTACACAATTTTATGTGTGTGTGTGTGTGTAGATGTGTGTAGAAGTGTGGGTTACACGTAGCAGACTTTGAATGCTCAGCTTACAAAAAACACTTTGTTTAGTTTGTTGGCACGGATGGACTTTGCTTCAGTTAATCCACTTCACGTTAGCTGGTCAAGCAGCAAAACAGGTGTTTGTTACTTTGGTACCCGCTCAACTGTCAACATGTAATCTAACCGATGTACTTTGTCCGTGGTCAGGTTGAACGCATATCGGTGCATGCATGGCACGGATAATGGCAATTTGTGTATCCAAAGTTAGTTGTGAATTCAGCGGAGGCAGTTCGCATGACCAAAGGTCAGCAAGATTACAGTGAAAACAAGAACGGCAGTTCAGGTTTGTTTTTTCGTCACTCTATAAGACACATTGACCGACAAGTCAAAGGATACGTGGCAGTTAACGTTCCATATTACGGGGATATGACAGTCATGGCTGTCTTCATTCAGGCTACTTTACCGCATGAGTTTCGCCATCTATTGAACGCCTACCCTCGATTCTGTACTACAGAAACAATTTAATTTAATTTTAGTAATCTGAACCAAATAGCGTTCATTAGATGACTGGCGATGAATGAATCAAGGAATTATCCTATAAAACCCATTGATGTTTTGACATAATTGGGTTTATTCCGCCAATTGCCTTGAGTGCTAAGCTG
>NW_008751756.1:1522593-1525253 GCF_000715545.1 Opisthorchis viverrini
TGCAGCCCACAAACACGTACACCGCCATCCTCACGACTGGCACACCATTCGCCTAGGAGCACATCGTCCATATTTCGACTGCCTTTATGTTTGTAGGTAGGTGACTATCTGAATCAGCAAGACTTTCTTGCTGTCACAAAAGATCAAATCAGGTCTACTCTACGTACGACTACCACAATCTCAAAACGGAGCGTTTCCGGTTTGGAGCACTATCTACGGATGTGTGAAGTAACGATTCGAGTTTCTGAGGAAATAGTTGCAATTAATTTCTGGACTGGTCGACACTCGGATGTTGCACAATTATAACACCAAGCATAGTAATCAATGAGGAGAATATCTAACGTTGAATGGTGTATGTCCCAACAAATCAGATACATTTCTTAGGACGTAAACACTCTTTAGGACCAACCAAGGTGGCTGTTTTTGGTGGATTAAAAAAACCACGAAAACAAGAAATTGGAAGCTATCCCAGATCTGGATTCTGACGACATCGTTTTGAAAAAAACCACGAAAACAAGAAATTGGGAGCTATCCCAGATCTGGATTCTGACGACGTTCATCGTTTTGATTGTCTGTGCAGCATTCCCCTGATTCGGGAGTACCATCACAAGGATACTGCAGAACAATTAGTACTCACTGTTTGCTAAACGTCAGACGTAAACTGCAACCCGCTGACCATACTGAAGGCCATAACATATATCACAGGCATGGTATAGTGGGGGTGCAGTTGTCGAAATGAACTCATAAAGGCAGTGGTCACGAACAAATATGCGAACGATATTTGTGGAGGAACTCACAGAGAAAAACCAGACGGGAAACAATATTCTGAGGCAGATGCGCCTCACCATTTGTTTGCCAGTCACGTGAAGTCTACTCAGAGGAGATGCACGAGAGCTTGATGCTGAAACACAAGTGAAAAGACCAACAACTGTAGAAAATACGAACTATGAACAATGCACTTCAAAACGCACGCCATATTATCCCAACCACCTAGCGCACCTATTGACAGGATGAACGATGCATGTTCTCTAATGAACTGATTCCAAGGGTTGTTTCATAAAATGGGTCCATAGCTTTTCAAACAAGAGGACAATGATTGACGACACGGCCGAACACTTTTAATGATACATGTATGATCAGTAAAACAAAAAAACTGACTTAGTTCGGCACTTCAAATGGTTTGCTTTATACGTAAACTTGTTTGCATTGTATTCGTGGACGTCAGATAGATGGCTGTACAAATAGACACGCAGATGTATAGTTTAGGTTGTAATGTAAGCCCCGTTCAACAAAACTGGGGCATCGCTGCTCAGGCAGCATGTTTGAAGACGAGGTGCTGGATGAAAATGCCTGTTCATTGTCTAATAAGCAGTACCGTGGATTACCAAAGTTTCTCTAGCGTCATGTAAAGCCCAGGGCGTTTGCGCCAACTGAAACAAGAGAATTGAAAAGCTCTTATCACACACCGTCTGCTGAATTTTCAACACCATGAGGCTGTTTTATTTTGAGGAAACAACATGCAGCCCTACAGCACTATGTAGGCCTTCGATGCTTCTTCTCCCTAACTAAAGCACAGTCTATCGGTTCCATTGAATACATGTATTCTGAAGGCTCGTGATAACGAACGGTTATCTCACATCAAATGCGTTCGAAAAGGCCCTAGGCTGTCTATTTAAGATTTCGATAAGAAATACCCAGAGCAACTATTCACCGTGAATATGACTACTACGGGGCAGATCTGCGCTTCCGTTCTCGGTAGTGTAAAATTTCAGATTTATACACAGATTGCAGAAGCTATTTTACAAACTATTGCACAAACTATTGCACAAACATGAAACAATGGTGAGCTCGATAACTACGTAGAAACTCTTTCTTCACCACATTTTATCTATTTGCTCCTTCCGTTCTCATGTATTTCACCATGACGCACGTTGACCTCGTAATGATTCCAGCTGTACTCATTTGTATGGATCTTCCCTAACCCACCCTTTTTGTGTTTTGAACACTCGTCTCAAGACATTCCCTCCCGCGTTACTATGTTAATTATATTTATCTTGACCAAACAGCATCACCATAATGTTCACACGCCATTCCTTGCGTCATAACTCATCAAGACTATGTAAAGTATAAATGCAGAATTGTTAATGGGACTTGTGTTATAAACCCAGTGTCTAGACCCTTCACCATTGATCTTGTTCCAGAAACTAACAGAATGGCTTTCACACGCTGTGAAAAAGCTCAATATGTTTGGAATCGTCAGGAACCTAGGGATGGGCAGGAATCCCCTTGTTTTAACTACAAGCGATTTCCTGACCTGGATTACTCGGTTGCTGTTGGACACTTGCGACTTGCTCTACGCTGTAGTACATTCGGATGCAGTAAGTGTACGAATACCCAGCAGCCAGAATGCATAACCTTGGAACAGACCCATAAGTTGTTAAATCGTGAGCTCTTTTGAATCCAAATAGCCTGGTTAGCTTTGCATTGACATCGACCAGCTCAACAGTTAGTTGGCCTCACGAGGATTCGTAGCCTTTTCTTGTAAAGACCAAGAAGAACTGTTTGGGATCGCAGTGCCGAAACGAACGCCAGTCATAATTTTTGTTAAATATATGACTTTCAAACTTTTTAGACAAACCGATGCAGAGTAGTGTACCGAA
>NW_008751757.1:0-21362 GCF_000715545.1 Opisthorchis viverrini
TTTGAAAAACAGAGCAAATATATAACAACCAGCTTACGGATCGGAAGGTCCATGGTTTGAACCCAACCTTGGTATTTTGACCGCTCCTGTCTAGGCTTGGGCAACGTGACGGTATCCCAGCCCTCGTCCTTCCCTCTGGTGGCATAGCAATTAGGCACCGAAAGGGTGCTACAGCTGAACGATTAGCGTTAGAAGAAGGGAATCTGTCACAATGGATGGGCTTCTGAAATCTTTCGTTGAGTTCCACTCTACCAATTTTTGGCAGCCATTTGACAAATCGCCGTTTGTTTTGAATATAAAAACAAGTTGACTCGGAAGGTAGAATGGCAGGCTTTGACCTGGCAAAGAAGTATAACAGTGATTGCGAGAAGTCTGGGTATTGTTGGTGTGACTCGTCTTCCAGGATAGGGTGATCCCCTTTATTTCATGGTTGGAGATGTTTCAACATACGCCTGTTAATTGGTGTCAATAGCTTTGCTGTTTTCAGCTTCTACCAAAACTGTCTGAATGAATGTCCAAGGTTATAAACACCTCGTAATGATTGTAGAAGGCTATTTCCATGTACCTTCCCAGCCCTTTATTATTTTCTCCATGATAAGGTTCTCAGATCAATCATAGTCGCATAACAGTAATGCATCAGTGTCGAACGCTGCTGTGTTGTCGTTGATGATTGTAAGATCTGGGCAACTAAGAATCTCACAGGACGACTGGAGATATCGAACTGCAAGCAATTCTTATTCAGGCATTAGGAACAGACGGATGGCGGCAGTAGATACTGTGTAGAGAACTGGTTCTGTGAACAAATGTGTCAATAAACGTCTTGATGTAAGCGGAATGTACATTCTGTAATAGTACAATCGGTTGGAGCAGAAAAAGAGACATCGAAGCAGCGGTGGTTTGAATGCGGGCAGTCGTGCGGTCGTGAACAGAGGTACCACCACTGAAAGTAGTCAATAAGCTCGGAAGGTAACGGCAACTGTCTGCTCTCTTTAGCTGACAGCGTGACGCAGCAGCATGTGTCGCGTGACCAATCCGAATGCGAGCTTAGGCCAGAAGCCTCAACAGAGATTATCAGGTTATATGCAGTACAAACGTAATACAAAAATAGGACCGTCGGAGAACTCGAGTTGGAGCGGTGGACGATGCGCTCGTCTCCCATCCGAGAGGCTCAGAGTTCGACCCCCGGTCGATGCACTTTTCCGTCGGAGCAGAAAAAAATGTAGAGCTTATACTAAATTTCAAGGGAAGATGAACAGACAGGATACCCTTGAAACTAGTAACTAGAGACTAGGCAGGCCCTAATCAGAAGTGAAAACCCGTGGGACGGACGATGCTGTCTGCTCTCTTTAGCTGACAGCGTGACGCAGCAGCATGTGTCGCGTGACCAATCCGAATGCGAGCTTAGGCCAGAAGCCTCAACAGAGATTATCAGGTTATATGCAGTACAAACGTAATACAAAAATAGGACCGTCGGAGAACTCGAGTTGGAGCGGTGGACGATGCGCTCGTCTCCCATCCGAGAGGCTCAGAGTTCGACCCCCGGTCGATGCACTTTTCCGTCGGAGCAGAAAAAAATGTAGAGCTTATACTAAATTTCAAGGGAAGATGAACAGACAGGATACCCTTGAAACTAGTAACTAGAGACTAGGCAGGCCCTAATCAGAAGTGAAAACCCGTGGGACGGGCGATGGGGATTCCGAACGGCGTTATAGTAAACAGCCATGAGTCATGCTACTCATGAGTAGTCACAACAAATAGGGAAATAAATGCAGACCGCTGATGATTCACAGGAATAGACAATGATGATGAAGGAATGGTACTTGAAAATTCTTCTCCTATATCTCGCCGTCCTTTTCCCGTATAGGTCGGGTACGCCAGTGGCATCTTCGGCGATGAGATCCGTCAAAAATACACTTAGTAGCAAATACTACTCCCACATTACATACGCTCCACACTTGCTACGATAGTACTGAATGTTTTCGAACCCAGATGTCGTCTTTGTAGGTGAAGGATGTGGTGTGAGCAGTTGCCCAATTCCAACTTGCAATTACTCCCAGAAGAGGGCAGGCCAGGGCGGTGTTTGCCAACCTCTGTTACCGATGTGACATGTCCAGATTAGGATACCCACTGCTTCAGTCCTGCTTTACGCGTAAAACATATAGCTGCTTTTCGAATGCATTCTCCTTGTTCAACCCTAATTGACTCCCAAGCAAATCGAGAATGCTTTTGTTAGCCCGCGGCAACTATGACGCGTGCCTGGTGTCAGCTTGCCTGTCAAGGATTTGTCCTTGCCATGCGGTTCTTGCCGCTTTGTGAGTCAGAAACATGAGCTCTACCCCGTCCCCTCCCCGCCCCGAGAAAACCCCATGCTTGCTCGCTGATGTTTCCGAAGCATCTACCGGTTCTGGATTAGCAATTACTGTGGTACGCCACATGGTTTTGGTAAGAACCTCTCCCGCGATGGACGGGATAACCAAGTTCCATACTTCCCATGTCGGAGGACCTACCTCGTTTGGCTCTTGTCGCCTAGCCCCGTGGCCATTTTAGACGGCCGAAAGGCGGAGAGTGATCTAGTACTGAACTAATGAAAGCACCAAACAGTAAACCCAGGCGGGTTAACAACTGCTGCCTCCTCGAAAGGATACACCAGAATAGACTTATCAGTGATTACTCATACTTACAGGCAATGCTCAATCACGCTGTCAGTGGCGCTTCTGCATCAAAGCTTACAGTCCTTGGCTGCCCAGCTTCCTTAGCCATCAAACAAAAATTCCACATCTTTAATGGGTTATGTCACCCTCATCACCTGCCTCTATCTTCCCCTATCCATTACTTTCCAGGGGCCAGCAATCATTTGTATTTTGCCGTTTCCATTGGTTTCTTCATTTATTTTTCAGCTTACCGTACACTAAGCCGGTTTTGAAGTCCCGGTGTCTCATGCCTTCCAGAAGCGATGCACATGCCTTTCGTGATTCAGCTGCTGTATATACAACAGACCAGAAGGCCGCCTCATATTCTGTCAACAGCCCGAAGCTTGCCACTGAGCACGTGACTCGGCACCGTCTTCGGCGTACCCGTTTTACCAGTGGTGGTGGGACCGTTGAGCCTGATGTGACGGAAGATTGCGTCACTCACCGGGCTAGGCGTTCGAGTAATGCACACGGGAGTAGTCATCTCGCCGTCCGTAACTCTAAGCCGCATTTACGGCCGCCGAACTCGCTTCCCTCTTCACCGAATTCAGCATGTTCCTTGATTGAGGCTGTTCGGCAAAAAACCGCGGTCATTCTAGATCCTTATGTGTCTCAAAATGATACGTCCATCAATCGCGTCGAGCAACTTGAGGATGAAAATTCCTTTTCTTCCAGTGTATTTTCTGAACACTTAGCATCGTCTGACCTGCCTCATATGATAAGTGCAATATCTCGCGTTCCGAATTCTTCGCAAAAGTCTCGGCATAGCTCAATACTTTCTTCTGATGTGCTGCTCGCTGATGACGAAGATACGAAGGACACAGATCAGGTCGAATTCGCTCATAAGATCAAAACGGATATGGATAACTTGTTAATACAGGAAGATAGTGAGATATCCACTCCGGCTTTGGCAGTTACAGATGATCCAGGTAGCTCTGAGGGTGAAGATGACAATGATGGAAAGGAACCGCCGCTTGTTGAAACCACCGATTCGAGACATCATCTTTCTGTTGAAGCGAGCGATGCAGACATCATGTCCGCCTCCGAAACTCCTTTGTTGGTTGATCCATGCGGAGACAGTCATGACTACCAGAACGATTCCATTCTCGGAAGTGGAGTGTTTGGTTGTGTTCAGACGGCTGTAAGCCGAACGGTCCTGAACGTAGATGCTTCCTCCCGACTGTCTATTGATACCGCGTCGAAATCACCCGGCTCGCATGGTACTCATACTAGTGAAGTAATCACAACGGCAGCAACATCATTTCATCCACAAGTACCGGTGGACTGTTCGACAACCACTGGATCTGCTCGTATGGTCACTCGGTCACAAACTGCCGAGTTGTTTCGACAAACTGTGAACACATCTCCCCTATCTTGTTCAGATACCCCGCACTTCGGCAGCACTGTACATAAACCCCTCTTTACTGAACGTCTTTCACACGGAGCAGATGCCAGCTCATCCCAAACCCAGCCTTCCTCTTCCTCTGCGACGGTGCAATCCTTACATAAAATTCCCAGCAGTACGAAGCGACATTCCAGTCCCATTGTGCCTTTCGATGAATTCTGTGAAGATTCCGCTCGCGCAGGTTTTCGTAACGGATGTCAGGAGTTGGTCCATCCCCCAGAACTTCAAACCACTACTGCGACTTCCCTCGACGGATCTCATGCTACGCCACTGTTATCTCGGGCTCCCGATATTACTTACGGTGGTTCCTTCTCCTCATCGAATTCGAAGAATCCTGAACACACACAACTTGCTTGTGAGTTTCTTTCTAATACGAGATTCTTTTGCTCTCTGTTACTCCCTGTTTTCGTACATAAGGAGCAAACACTCATCGTTTGTTTCTTGTTCCCGTTGTGACCGTTCAGTGATTGTAGTGAGGCTGTATTAGGTTGTGCACACTATGTGTTGGTTTACTTTCACCATCGGTGATCTGGTCACTTCAAACCCAGTATTCGATTACCTGGGTCTTGTGTCTGAATTTCCCCGCACTCGGTTCCAAAGCAGCATGGCCTCGAAATGCTCAGGCTGTACAGATGCTCCCATGATCGAATCATGGTGATCTGGTCATTTCAAACCCAGTATTCGGTTACCTGGGTCTTGCGTCTGAATTTCCCCGCACTCGGTTCCAAGGCAGCTTGGCCTCGAAATACTCAGGCTATACAGATGCTCCCATGATCGAATCATTTGAGGGCTTCCACACATCCATCTAAGTGTTGCATCGACGCTTGGACAACTCATTCAGTTGGTAAACTTCTCCACTTGGCATTGAAACACGTCTCAGCGGCTAGTATAGATTAGTCAGCGTGAGCCGCCAGTGGCACCGCTTATCCTTATTTCGAACCACAAGTGAAATGGATGATGTAGAATCGTCATCGTAAACGAACAATTGACTCCAAGTACATCTAACTAATTCGACGGAATTATTCATTCACACTGTAAAGCAAGAAGACGCATGTTTGTTCTGGGAGGTCGCAGCGATTCCTTTCGTCTCTTCGACCACGAAACTGAAAGCCATTCGTTTTCACACATCAACCATTTACATAAATTCGAATGAAACCAATCAATGTTTTATCAGAGGGTGTTTTGTCTCAACTTCATTGGAATGAAATTGCGGACGTTATTCGCTCATAACATCCACTCTTATTGATTAGTCATCGGAACTTCTCAGGCTACGAATAGGGAAGATTTCACCCAACGCAACAGGGTAGTGAACGACCGCAAGGTCAACCATAGTTTAGACGGTGTGCATGATTGGGGAGGTTGCTTTCTGAATTCGGCTTGGCCGTTGACACCGTTTGGTTGAACATATTTCCAGAATTGCGTCCACTTTACCTTCAGTCCACTCTAACATCTGTTCCCGCAACTACAAACATATTTCGAGAATTGCGTCCACTTTACTTTCAGTCCACTCGCAACTACACATGCACCGTTTGAAACGTTGCGTTCATAAAATCGTCCTCAGTCGTTGATAGCAGACGTGACTCTGCAGTTGAATAGGTACCGCTGAATGTAATTTATCTCCAATAGGTGTATCTAAGTGGTATTTTTAGACTCGTTTTTTTGCATAGGTGTTTCTAAAACTGCACCGGCCACACAGCACACCTTAGACGCCGGCCACTACTTGGACTTGGCGTTGTTCGCCATTCTTTTGCATATCGCGAAACTCGACTCGCCCTGCTCTGTTCTGTCAACACGGACTGATCCGATTTCACTGCCATACGTGTGACTGAGGTTGACTTTGGTCGACTGACACACCACTTCTGTTTTAAGCGGTAGAACTAACCTACTTGCGTCGTGCAATTAATGGGACCAAATAAATTATCAACAGCCTAAAGAATTCGCCTTTTTACTAAATGATTTGAACGCCCACTGACATCTGTGTATTCGCGCATCTTTCTTGTCTAGGTGAAATGATGTAGCTTGGTCCGGTTTGTTGCTTACATTCCACGTTAGCGATGTTTTGCTGCTCTGATGGCCTAACCGTCCAAAACTATACTCATACGACTTCATCGTCGTAGTCGAAAGAAAAACAAAACCGTGATGGTTTGATACATGCTAGCAGTGTTTTCCCGCCCTCCGACGATGACGACCTTGAAAGGTTAAGTAACTTCATAATATAGACGGTTGAGTGGCTTATTAGTCGGTTATCGCTCGTTGGATATAGGGAGTAGTGTATCGGAAACCACAATTGGGGCTTGTTAGCCACTAGTAGAGGGTAGCTCCGGCCCCGATGAGACGTTCGATCTGACTGTGAGGCATTTCGAGCAATTTCCCGCAGGTACGACTGCGGTCGTTACTCAGATGTGACAATCACTAGCAAATCGATGGTCATATCTGTGACGTCTCACTGTCTCGTAATACACAGGACAGGCGTTTGAATGTTGTGTTTGATCTTCTGTTCCATTTAGTCCCCCTGAACATCGTTTTTCGCAGTACTAAGTTTACTAGGCACCGTTCTTTCCAATCAGTGGAGTCTTGTCTGTGATCTTGTCTCATTATCTTCTAGTTTTCGGTGCAACAGCCGACGAGACAGGATGGCAAAATTCTTCGGTGGCAGTAATGACGTCATCCACCCCACAGTCGACCATCGATCATCATCGGGCACCGATCAGAACGTCGAGCGAAGGTGGCAACGTGTTGAGCTCTCCGGCCACGCCTTGTCGCTCCTATCCTCTGCGGTCTCGTCTTCGTCGCGAATCCATGCTGCGTGAATGGCAAGCAGCCCAGACAGCTCCAAAATCATTCAACCATTTGCCAACCGAAGTTGTCTTTCGTATTGTTCACTATCTAAGCATTCAAGATGCATTCCGATTGCAACTTATCAATCGGCGCCTCAAAGCAATCGTCGAACGTTATTTGCTACTCGTCAAGCGTATCAACTTTAGTAACGGCTTGCCTTTTGCATTTCTACCCGAATCTATCACTGACTCTGCTCTGAAACGCATTCTCAGTCGTACTCCGGAGGTCACACACATCTTGGGGTTCTACCCAAAACGAATACTAGGTTCGCATCCAGCGGATTTCCACAGCCTGGGCAACACTCGCTCGGGACCGAATAATGCGCTGACTTATGCCGGTATTATATCAGCGTTTCGTATTTGTCCTCGCCTCCGATCGGTTGAACTCATGGATGTCGAGCTAATGAGCAAGCTAGTACACTATCTACCGCGTATCAAGTTCCATGGCATGTTTCGCAACCGTCCTGATTCATGGGACAGTGAGTACGCCGTACCGTTGCCACCCGAATCTGAGCCGTTGTCCCCTACGGTTGCTGAAACCGTTGTAGAAAATCCCAGTTCGTGTTCCTTGTCATCTGGTACCGACAATCCAGCTTGCCAACCACTTTCGGATCCAGAACCCGCCGGAGTAAACCATTTGAGCAATTTGTGCTGTTCACTTATGGCCGCTACAGCGGTCGCTACAAGTTATCCGAAATCTAAGTTGCATAAACTGTTTGGTTTCAAACGACTGAAATCCGGGCGTCGGTCATCTTCCGGAGCATTTTCGCCGCCGCCAGTGGACGTCATCCCAGGAACGCCTAGTGGTTCCTCTGGGAACTCAATTGGACACTCAGCTGCTGCCGTCGCTCAGCGATATACAATACAGTACGCTGATCTGGCTTCCTGGTTCGAACCTTTAGGCGAATCTCCAGTCGGCCATGGCTCACCTTCCACCATCCCACAATTTCTTCCGTCACGATCACTTACACCATGGCTTGATCGTCCGCCACATCAGAGGACTATTCCCACGATCAATATCCTCGATGGTCTGAGAAATATGGCGATTGCACCGTTCCTCCAACCCGGTCTGCCTCCAATCGAAGCTGAAGTGATCACCGGACCCCTGATCGGTCCCACCGACCCTGCAGATGGACCGCCTATTGCACTCAATCACCATGCACCAGTTATGGCGCTTGCTTTGCGAGCGGTATTTGTCCCACCGCATCTACCCAATCACGGTGTTCCGGCTCCCATATTGCTTGCTCCTCATGGACCAGGTCCGGATGGACTGGGCAATCCACCCCAGGATGAAAGGCGCATGATTTGGCCGCAACCACAGGGGCAAAATGTAGCCTTGCCTATGGGACCACCTGCCGGTTTCGATGGCGGAGTTGAGGCTAGGCACATTGAAATGCATAATCAACAACCAAGACAAGCACCTGTCATCGCCCAGCCGGTGCGGATTGCTCCGAATCCAATATTCGCTGGTCGCTCACATCGGCGGCATCCAATTAGGCACTACGTCCGTCACATACCCGCGACCGGACGTTTGAGTGCTAGTGGACCGTGGCTTGTTTCCCCTCTGCCAAGTCATGCAAACTGGATCGCTCTACCACATGCAATCACCAACCTGACCAAATTGGACCTCGTCTCTGTAGCCATCAGTGCGATTCCGCGACTGGACAATATCAAATACCTACATCTGAAATGGGTAAGTTCCGGCCTTCTGTTTTGGCCGTCAAGTATCGGCTTTCCATTTGTTCAAGTTATTCATTTTACCGGAACATTCTTTTCGTCTCTGGCGCTTCACCATCATCAGCCCGTAGGTAGGCTTAACGTTTTGTGGCCTGAGGTGGGTGTTTTATCCCCAGATGTCATAGGCAATCGCACATTTTCTCCAGCTGTTCTTCACGGACATCACCAATGACTGCCATACACTAGTGATATGTGTCGGTGCTTAACGTTTATACAGCCCCATAAGGGGAGAAAGCCAGTCGGAAGAGTAGGGATGTAGCGCGAAGTAGCCCTACGTTGATCAAGTAGATGTAGTGCCTACACCTTTGGGCGGTATTAAAATAAACACATCTGAGCACCCTGTCGATATAAGGCGTCATCTGTAGGATTGGTCCGGTGTCCTTTGTAAATCTCGCCCGGCATACCCCAGCGCATAACGACAGGGGAACTTCAGCTAGGCAGTCCGGCTAGGAAATGACAGCATTCGCTCCATTGCGACCGGCCGCGTGCCATGTCCTTCAGGTTTTCCGACCAATTTCAAGAAGGATTGGGTGGGTCCCAACCAGGAAGCAGCGAAGGCCTCATAGCACTCAGTTTGATAGTAGCCGAACCAGGCCACTTAAAAACCACTTTATTTTGGACTCGCTGCAGCCAGTTCACTCTTGCTATGCTACGGAAGCACTGATGATCAAACAGTTAAAGATACCTGAGGTCCTCGGGTCGGAAGGACCAAGCCTCACGACCATATAGTAAAACTGCTCTAACGGTTGCCTTGTATACACGGCCCTTGAGCTTCAGCGAAATTCGGTCCTGTCAGGAAATTGATGTAATTTGGCGGACGCTGCTCGCACCTTTCATGCACAGTAGCTGATAATGATGCAGGTTTCTTACCCGCCACTGGGATCTGCCATTTACTGGTAGCAACTGCTCTGAGCCCGTAACCATCCAGACTGGATGTAAACCCACTATCTTTTTGCTTTGAGTCTCCCGATGTGAACTCGGTTACGTTCCACATTTTGTTGTCCTTGACCACACTTTACAGTCGATTTGCTTATCCCCGAGGAATGTGATGGAAATAACCCCTGTGCTTACTTCGGAAGTATAATCGAATGTGCATATCGTTTGACCTTGTTAGCGGTGTTCAATCTTTCAGGCGTAAGGTAAGGCAGATCGACTGAAGTTCACTTTGTTCATGTTGACGGGCAACAAGTTATCGACCCTAGTCTCTCGTACCTATAGCTTAAATGTGACCATTAGATTTCACCTTTTCCAAGCTACCGCAAGCCTGAGTGTTAACTATCGTGGCTACTGATCGTTGATTTGCTCGCTGAGCTAGTCAGTTTAGTTGCAAGTTACCAATCCAGGTAAAATCAGCAGTACGTTGTTTTGTGAACGTAATGTTATGTCATGGCTTGTACACACTGTGCTCACTTACCAAAAAGACCAGTGAGTTTGATTGTCCACGGAGCCCAATTGGAAGCCTGTGTGTAATCAAGCTTTCACCATTCCCCATCTTTACGAAAACCCGGGACATTTGAACTATATCTTCGGCTAGCTTATTTTGGCGGTATGTTCACAGGCTGTTGATCCGTCATTCAGGTTCGTCGCGGATTATAGGTGCAGATGACTCCGCGGTTAGAGCGCGAATTCGCTGACCAGAGGGTCCGTGGTTCGAACCCGACCTCTACATCTCGACTTCCCCTGTCTAGGCTTGGGCAACCTGCCAGTATCCCAGCCCTCGTGCTTCCTTCGGGTGGCATGGTAGTTAGGCGCCGAAAGGGTGCTACAGCTGGACGATTTCACTGGTGGGGATGACACCCTGGACACCCCAACACGTATATATTGGCAAAACGAGACAGGCTAAAAAGTACCGTTTTGTGTTCAGTCATAGATGTATTCTGCATTGAGCGAACCACGGAAGACTTCTCAGTCTAACCAGTAAAATTCACTGATACCTGTCCGTTCAGAAGTGGTTCGTTTCATTCATACTATTTCCAACTACTTTATTTCTTTTATTACCGAGCTTCTAAATATTGATGATAGTTCGATAGCCTACGCAATGTGCAGGGAGAAACTGTAATCAATCTGTCCTGTGAATAGCTGATAATTCACCATGTTCAAAATAATTAATAGTTTTTTACTCTGTTTTATTTTCAAGTGCTTCACACAACTTGACACGTTAGCTACTCCGCTTCTTTGCTGTCCTAACTTTCTCATTTTCCACACTTGACTGTCCCGTTAACGATGTGATGCGCCTCGCAGTACATGCTCAGTCTGCTCAGTCGCCTACTTTGGCTTGTAGAGTATACTAATTGTCCTCGAATCCTCTTGCTCTTTTATCTTGACTTGCGTGTGATATTGCCTCTTCTCATGGAGGTAGGTTCCCCGCGTTTTGTAACACCATGTCTCGGACGTAATCGATGATGATTCCCCGATCTCACTGGTTCCGGGTGTTTCATAGGACAGCTGATATCTAAAGCCCTTAGGCGCGAGCTCCCGGAAGCCGCATATGCACCATAAGTTTAAACCTAGCCGTAAAAGTCCGTTTAAACAGGGGCAGTCAATCTATTCACAGCACGCGTCTGCCTCCAATATATGTTTGTGTGTTGTCCGTACACCGCTAGCTATTTCGGTCTCTGTCCGTGATAGGTTGATTTCTATTGTGAAGTCGTGGGCATCTTGGCGGCACTCTGTCTTTCGTGCTCCCCGCGACTATGCACCGGAGCAACATCACGACTGAATGCTCCTTGTTAGCAATGTAGTTTACTACTCGGTATTGGTGACATTTTACTGTGACGTTATGTTTCTGAAGTTTTGAATGTTGACATAAGCTCCCGCTCGAAATTCGGATTGGCAACTGGCACTTTGCCTTAATGCGCCAGGAACTCGCCACCCTTTAGATAGTCTGACGCTGAGTTATCGGGCGGATTGGTTTGTTTTCGTCTCAGTTAAATGGGATCTGTCAAAAGGCTATGGTCATTTCTAACCGAAAGACGTCCCGTAACGGATGACACCATTTCGGCTCATTCTACTCTGTGCGACTGAAGCAGGACAGCTTCGCCCACGCGTCTAACGGTCTACATACTTTCCCCGTGTTTTTCAGGTTGTATTCACGTCGGCAGATCCATTCTTCAACTTCTCCGCGACAAAACTACAGTCATTTGTGATGAACAACTGTAGTGGTCCGTCTCGAGCTGTCCGGTTTGTACGTATCTTCTCCGCGCTTGCTCGTGCGCCACAACTCACTCGTTTGGAGCTAGTTGGGATTCGTTTTGTTGGTAAGTCGCCAAGGATTTCGTTTGCCAAGTTTGAACTGGTTCCATAATGGGCCCGGGCCTTAGATCCCCCGCAACCAACCATAGAAAGCCTTAAACCCAGCGGTTCCTTTCACTTTCATTTCATCTTCCGCTCGTGGTTGAATCTCCCCAAGAGATTGTTCCTCTTGATTACTCTTGTCCATTTCACCGCTTGTGTAACATCCAGAATCCAACTGAATGTGTATGTGTAGTAACGGTATTTTTCTCAGCTTACTTCTCGGTCTGAGCCCCCCAAGCTAGCGCTCACGTCAAAACAACCACCAAAGGTACACAAGGTATATTTGTGCCCAAACCGAAATCAAAAACACTTGTACAGCGCTTCATATATATAACATGGGCGGCAATAACTTTCTAGGAATTCTGACGCGTTCTAGGTGCGCAGTCAGCAACCTGCATTCGGCCAACACTGGGTCATGATAGGCTGTTAAGTCCAGACTTTCGACCAATCAGATCTCGGCTTGATGCCGGACCGGCAAGCGTCCCGGATTTTCGGCTAATCTTGCGTGGCATGGGCTTCTCGACCGTATCACCACCTGAGTGCGAGCGGCAAAGAGGGATCCGTGTTGAATTCCGCCTAACGGTATATCGGCAAAGTTGCTGAGTGAGAGTGGTACCCGCCTATCTTTACGGTGTATCGTGTCTCCGTTTTCAAAGTGAACACGCTCTATAAATGTCTAGAATTGTGGTGACTTAAACCCGGTGATCTAGAAAATAGTCAGCGCATACAATGCCCAGTCTTTCCATTGACTTAAACCTTCCTCCCTTGTTACCCCATTCCATCACACAGATAGAAAGTAACCCGTGTTTTTTGGACAAAAAGTCGACATCGAGGATGACGGTTGATGATGACACCTCAGCTTTTGTATCATATACTGAGAAAAACCAGATACTCTGGATGGGTTCATGATTTCAGCATATTTGGTGACCCAGTTTTCAGCCGTCAAGCCATCACATGTCTTGTTGTTTCTGCTTGTCAACAATCATTGAATGACACGGAGGAATTAAAGAATGGCGTTCTTTCGTCTGCTCTGCTCAGTGTTGACACGGATTTCTCGTGCGATTGTGCAAGTTTTGTCGATTGTCTACCGGGTCGATCATGAATCACGACTGTTGCGTCGTTGAAATCTTTCCACCACCACCGGCAATCGACTGTTCGAGGCATGGGTTCCGATTTATGTTGTGAGCGGCTCATTTGATTCCATATAACTTCCCGGCATTTCATTCTTCCAGCTGCTATAGCTTGAATGGCCATTTGAGCAGATATGAAGATATGTGGGAATAACCAGGTATAAGAGAGGTTTGAGAAAAGAAGTGAAGATAGAAACATGGGCGCACAAAGTTGGTTAGGCTGTGGAATCGGAGGGGATGTGTGTGTTGCAGTGTGCACTAAGATGCATTATAAAAAAAACAAAGGGATCAGGAAGACGCGATGGGTGGGAAAGGTAAGCGTGTCTGAATTTCGAATCAATAGTCGCCAAAAAACGGACCCGGTGTCCTTGCCTGATCGAAATATGTGGATATTAGGCGACTGGAATCATTGAAAACGATATTTTTTAATCACAAAGGAAACTACCCACAAGGTTGCTGAAAGCTCTTCGAAGAGTCTTCAGCAACCTTGTGATTTGTTTCCTTTATGAAAATATACTGCGTTATCTCGAATGTCGTACCAACTGAATCATGAGACGNACGGCCTGTGTGCAGCACATTTAGCTGGAGGACATCATAAACGAGAGATTCAGTTGAGTCTCTCGTGAAAACCAAATTGCTTTGCAAATTAGTGTATTTCTCAAATATTTTTTACTCTTTTTCCATCATGGGACCGGAATCTGAATGTTCTCCGCCATTCTTTCTTTGCGCAACCTCTTACTGGCTCCGTTTTCTTCGAACTGTAGTATGCCCAAGTTCACTCTTATTCCATAGTATGACCTTTCTTTTTTGGTGTATACCCTTGTGCACCTTCGTTTTCACACCTCCCAAATGTCCCTTTCGATATCATTTGGTCTCTCCCACACGAGCTGATGTTTTTTATTGTTTCATTTGATGACGGGTTGAGTCATCGTGAAATCCCGCGAACTCAAACCTGTCGGAACGTTGGCAGTGCATTACCCTTATCTCAACTACAACCAAAGTTGCGTACCTGTTTTTTGGCACTGCTAAGAAAAAGTAAAAGGCTTGGCTCCTCTGCTCCTATACTTAACGCATTCCGAGTAAACTGAGTCCGCAAACCAGTAGAACGGACTGATGGTAGGGGACCATTTGAATCCATTCGCAGTCTTGTTTCTCCAATCAAACACATGTATGGGTGCAGTGACCGTTCCCGAACTTCGTAGCAGCCCAGTCGAAATTTGCTCACCATCCACTGTAAAGTAAACACGCAGGACGTCACCGAAGCTGGGTCGGCATGCTTAATATCTGCTTATCGACGCCTGTATTGATGAACCTGCTTCGAACCCTCGTTTTACGGTTATCGCTCTCAGATTCGCTGATGCCAGCCTGAATGTGCCCGGAATCTCAGACACCGCCTTCCAAAGGCTTAATAGTTACATTAGTAATGGTCCTACCTCACAACTACGCTGATGACTGATGCACGTGACTTTGAATTCACCACATTTCGACCCTACAAATAGCGTAAATCAGTGAGGGTGATTCGAACCTTTGACCCTGCCCGATACTCTACCGTTGCCAGTAAAACACTCGACCTATATGGAGCGCTTCATGTAGTTCAGCAATCTAAATTTCACAAGGGGGACTCAGCGAAGTTTCTTCTGGAACGCAACCTTACATTGAATGCGTACAGAGCGCATTCTGATGAATTATATGGCTCCGTTAGATTCGTGCGATAAACTTGTTCTCCTTTTTTCGTGCACTTATTTCAGTTATCCAAGATTTTCGTAGGTTTGCGTTTAAACAAAGGTATCTTGAATCCCTCTGGATTTTTTTATGACTCCCACACCTCATTGATGAAACAGGAATGGAAGTGATATCGTCATATTTTTGATGATAGTTCACGCATTGCGGCCGACCATTACCAGAGGCTAAGTTGCAAAACATTCCGCAGTTGTAGGTATACTGCTGTAGCCATCACAAGCACCCTCACTCCGCCTCTCGTCGTACTGTTCGGCAAGATGTTATGGGAGCCGAGATCTGTGAACACGGCACAATCCGGGTATCGAAGTCCTCTTAGTGGCAGACGATTCGGAGTTTGTTGAACGTGTGAACAATAGAATTCTAACCACTATTACTGTAATGAAGCTTACGGTGATCGTACTACGTCCCCCGACACCTCATCAGTCGTTTTTCAGCAACGGTTTCAGCGAATACTTGCTGACGAATCGATTTGTTGTTGGATACCTTATTTTGTCACAGTTGAAAGAATGCGGGACTGATCGTGCAGCAAAAACAACCGACTAGTCTAAGGTGTGTGCGTCAGAAAACCAACGATGTGCTGCAAACAACTTGGTCGGCGCTACTCTATCCATTTTTACCGCTACCCTGTTGTGGTTGTGATCGGTAGATGCATTTGTCTAACAGAAGCTGAGCGTACTATTGATTCGTGCGCCTTCGGTTGATTGAAGTCAGATTGCCTTTATACGTCACATGCTTGTTCATCGACGTTCAAGCTGAGAATCCGGTCATCGAAACCTTGAGCTGCTGATCTAGTATCTGTTTGAAGCGATCTGTTAGCTGATATTTGATTTTGTCGTTCACTATCTGTCACGACCCCATCGAACTTGCCAGGACTAGCACCCAACGGGCGATCCATGCAAATGATGAATTCCCCCATCTCTGGTCCTTTCGAACCTACATAACTGCATGTCAGCTCTAGGTTGACGCCCAGAAACCAAACAAACAACGCCGTGATTGTTTTTGACATTGTTTTAGCTGGACTAGCAGATTGCAATGCCATTTATGGGGGTAAAACTACGTTGCCATCTGCGCAACGACCGCTGTGCAGTGCGGGCAGTCGTTTAACAGGGTATCTGCCGAACGTATCCATTTCGGAGCATCTAGTCCGTGTGCCACTATTTGTTCAAAACCAAACCCGAACAAGATACAGAAAATTGGGTGATGTTTCGATGCAGATCTCCACAAAAAGAAAAAAAATACCACACACCACCCGGACGTACAACGCAGCTCGGCTCGTAATGCTAATTTTTGTAGAAAGAAACTGCCACTTCCGGTGCACCAAAGAATTTTGGCATCACACGCTATCTGCCGTTTCACCCGCAACTTCGGTGAATTTTTATATGAGAGCGCCTAGTATCAGGGACTCGGCGCTCTCTCCTGTTAAACGAACAAACCACGCACCGTCGTCGGTTGCCTCACGCATCCCTGGGAGACTGACCGTCCATTTTACACCAACATGTTCCATTCTGGTATGATATATTCGCTCAAGGTTTCGGAACGCTTCGTGGTTAATCGATTTAGAGATGATCACTGTGAGCCCGGCAGTCACGTGACGCCTAGCTTAGATAATATGAATGAGCGAATTCCCACAATAGTGTGGCTGGCTCAGAGGCCTCATCATGTTTTCTTCGTTGCTTCTCAATTGATTTGAGCGTGTTGCGGCTGACAAAACTATGTGAAGTATCTCCATCTGTCTACCTTCTTTTAATGTGATTCTTGTTTCACCGCAACCTCTTCATTAGCCATGCAGCTGTTTACCCGCGTCCAGTAGCTGTGGCAGATATGAAGGTGAAACGACTAACTAAGCTTGACGACCGCAGCGTTGCAGATACATGACAGATGGGGTGAAGTTGACCAGCATTTCTGTTGGGCAGATAAAAGGTCGCTTACACGCTTAATCAAAACGAATGAATGATTCGTCTAGGCAATGGTTGTTCGTCACATCAAAGTCACGTGTCTTGTGCACAGCCGTCCAAGCTACATGAAACATTTGGGCACACGAAAGCGTATGCTGTTAGTACACAATTAATGATGAAGACACGCGATCTACGGTTAATATGTATGACATAGAACGCCTTGAATATTTTATCCATGGCCAGGTGGAACTGGATGAATAGAGGACAACCTCTCGGGGTGTCCTATGAAGCAGAGACCGGTCCTGTCTACGAGCATTTCGAGATTATGTTATTGAGGATTGATATTTTTGTACACTGTCCATATTTAGCCGTTCATCTTCCATCCCCAGATCACGGATTCTGAAGGAGGGCGTATTCGCAGCCTAGATAGGACAGTCGCAGCTTTCAAGGGACCTCAGCTGATGTTTTCGGTTTTAGTTTTAGCAAGACGGCTATGTGGATGGTTTCCCTGGCCTACTTCACATCGGGTGACCTGTTTTAATCGCCGACATCTTTGTCCCAGCGCAACTATTGACCGTTGGTACATTATTTCGGATTTGACATTCTTGGAGCTCTGACTTCATGTTTACCGGTTGACTCTTTCGCTACGTTTGGCCTGAACATTGAGGTGACGCTTCCGCAATTGAGCACCGGTGATTTTGCCTCTTTTTGTGACAAAACGTTCGCAACAAAATTAGAAAGCTCAGCGAACAACTTGATTATCAGTACGGATCAACTTTGCTGCGTGCACTCGTAATGGATTAATGGTCACAACCGATCTGAACCAATAAAAGAGTAAGCGTGTTGTATCGACCAGGGTGCACGACAAAAGTTTCGCCTCACTGATATTCGGTTTCTGCATTGTGTCATAATCCTGGGCTCCGCCATCACAGTCGATTGGCAGAAGGCACAGTGAGGTAAAAATGAAAGCAAAACGTTTCAGTGTGTTGGTCAAACACTAAGTGAGTAGTGAACAAAAGGCTCATGAGGTCACACTGCATGTCAGGTTGTTGACAAGTATTCCACATTGCTGATCAGCCACCTGTCGCGTTTCAACTCCTCATAGGGGGTTGAATCCATTCGTAGCTAGCATGGATTGTTGAAGCGCGTCCATCAATTGTACAAAGTTTCCCACTAGCCACATTTTATAAGCGCTGTGCTCACAAGTCATGGCACCTGAGAAGTCGCCGCTGGAGAAGTCCGTCAGTGCGATTGGAGGATGAGTTGCCCCATACCCCACGTGTAAGTCCACCACCATTTTGGTGGTGTGTTCAACTTTTCCCTGGAAGGTCGCGGTTCTGAATGTTTATCAAAATTCTTCGGACGTCAGCATAGGTGAAAGCCCTCATGTGTAATTGTCTTTAACTATCCTCACCGCTTGCGACTTGCTTACCAAATCACAGCACGCTGGTTGGATAAACACAGAGAATTGGCAGCACGTCTGTGTCAAATAGACACGCCAGTCGAACGGCACCCCAAAACTACACATCTCCTTCTCGTCGAGTACCAAATGCCTGCATGAATATGACGTTTGTTGTTTGACTGATCCGGACACAAGCACACTATTATGCCGATGTGGTATCAAACAGCATTTCGTGCACTTTCAAAACTGTTCTTGACGTAAAGGTCAGTAAATATGGTTTTAAAAATTTCCAGATCGATCTTGCTCCAAAAACCGGACCGTTTTCTGCTACACCCTTTGTCAGTTGGCTGCGCTTTTGCATAGTGTGTGCGGAAGATCGTGACCACCAGTGTTTGTTTCAGTTCATCAACTGCAGATCCAGATCCAGATCCAATGTTGCGTTGGTTTCAGCTTCTACAGGGGAACGGACTTGGATAGACCAGTGAGGCAATAGCCCAACCGGATCACTTAACTTTCGCCGTTTTGTTTTTCCGGAGGCACGATTAAAGAAGATAGCCTTGTTCCAGGGGGTACTGATAGCTTAATTGGACCGTTTGTCACCAACCACGAGTGTGTACCACCGGTGACCTAAAGGTTGGGTGCTTTGGGTCTACTGTCAGTCAGATTTCCGTTGGTGCCCGCACGTGAAAGACTTGTGTAATCATTTGGGCTTTTAAAGAAAATCGCGCAAACGCTATGTCAATGACAATTCAAACTGACTCCCATCTACCGCTTCCTGAACTTCCTTGACCCATAGCGTAGCTAACAGCGTGACGGTTGATAGGAACACCTGACGTGTGTGTGTGTGTGTGCAACCTGGCGCATGTGGGTGGATCGGATTTCCTTTAGGGGACTGCTCTTGTTTTCTCGGCATAACACCATCAACTGGTTTGCATAGGACGACGAAAATACGAAATGTTTCGTTCCTGGTTTCCCTCGTAAAAAATCGTTCAGCTGTAGCACTCTTTCGGTGCCTAGCCGTCATGCCACCCGAAGGTTGCACGAGGGCTGGGATACTTCCAGGTTGCCCAAGCCTAGACAGGGGAAGTCGAGAGGCAGAAGTCAGGTTCGAACCACGGACCTTACGGTCAGTAAATTCGCGCTCTAACCACTTGGGCCATCTCGCTCCGGTTTCCCTACCCCAACTTAACTCGGTGGCTAGCCTGCCGAAGGTTCACGCATGTATTTAAAGTACGGTTTGAATTTTTCGGGGTAGAAGTATGAATTATTGACCAAGGGATCCGTTGTTTTCTATGAACGCAACTCTTAAAGTGGAGGCAACTGGTTTATGAGTTTCTGTATATGCATGGGGCATTTTTGGTCTGCGAATTCCGAAGGAGTGAGCAGGGAACTGTTGAGCGCCATCATCCGAATTAAGCATGATGATACTACTACCGCCGTGAATATTCCGTTATTTCCCCTTCCGTCTCTGTATAACAACACAATAAGATATAATTGCACCTGCCTGCACAAGCTGAGACATTTTGGCTGTCAGATTCCGCTTCCAGGGGATCTGACTTATTCATCTCCTCAAATTCACTGGCCTTGGTTCGTTGGTCATAAGTCGCTGGATTGTTTTTGTTCGATTATCGAGGTGTAGAGTCGTCAAATGCACCAAGCCTGTATGTTCGAACTTCCGCAGGCACTTCTGTTCACGGCCAGATTTTCTCGTCACCTGTGTTCGCGACCAACAAGTGAAACCGACACCGAATTCATGTGGAATATTGGTAAAGTTGCTATGAACGTTCTCTGTCGTTTTTGGATTGCTCACTTACTGAGCGAACCAGGCATTTTTGTATCCCATGCTTCTCTAATGGCTAGTATTCTGTGCTCTCTAGTCCATCTCGCTCATAGATGGTCAAGCTTATCGAACTATCACCACATGTTCTCCGGACAAGCGTTAGGAGATGGCTCAATGGTTAGAGCGCGAATTTACTGACCGTAAGGTCCGTGGTTCGAACCCGACTTCTGCCTCTCGACTTCCCCTGTCTAGGTTTGGGCAACCTGGAAGTATCCCAGCCCTCGTGCAACCTTCGGGTGGCATGACGGCTAGGCACCGAAAGAGTGCTACAGCTGCACCGAAAGGGTGCTACAGTTGAACAATTCAATTTTAATTTCCTGACAAGCGTTATCGAAATGGTTCAAGTTACCGAGCGAAGCTGATAACTCTATACCTCGGTATCTACGTGCATCCCATGCGAAATAGGGGTTGGTTGATTCACACAACGTCTCAGAGAAGCCCTTTTTCAACCAGGCATTTTTGGCGTCAAGCTGTTCTTTCCGCTGTGATCCTCAAACAGAAAGTATTCCTTGGTTCCCCACATAGTTGCGTCTCAGTCGATGGTCGACGTCGCTGAGTTTACCGCTGCGTTGCTTTTCTGGTATTTGCTAATCATGATATCTGTGCGCTATTCGGATGCAACAGATCTCGCGTAATCGATGCCGGCTTCAGAGGGTGCAAGCCTAACTAAATATTGTTTCCGCCAAAAACAACACAACCGTCACTTGTCAGATTGTTTGTTTAACTTGTTTTCTATCCTCACAAAGAACCTGATAAATAACAACCCTTAGGGTATCATCAATAAAACTCTGGTCAGATGCCAAAAACTCAGTCACCGAAGGTGTTTACTTCTTTACTTCCTGCTTTGCTTCAACTTTCTCTTGGAGTAGGATGAATGGGTTCCAAGGAGATCCCGAATTACTGTTGCAAATAAAGCACGGTCAGTAGCAAGGTCCCTCATCCTCCGTTCCAGCGGTCAAGTCCCGCAGACCGCACTGAAACCCAATGGTCTTATGTGAGCCGTGACTTTTGAGAGCAGGTTTTAATTGTTCTTTGACGCGACGCTGCCCTCTTGGATAGGGCTGTGGTAACAAGTGGACCTTGGACACCTATGAATCTGGTTTTCATTTGACATATCCAAACCGCTGTAGTCGGCGCCGCTGGATGAATTTGGAAAACCGAATGCTATATTGACTCTCATTCTAACGTGTTTTCGCTACTTGACGTAAAAACCAACGGTCCAATAATTTGAGTCTACAAAGATAGTCAGCTCGGAGAGGTTAGGTCCCCAGGATCTGACAGCCACGTTGCACACTTTGAACTCCTTCCAAACGTTTCCGACCGCCTCCTTGGAGTGATGTGAAGCTGCATGAAAACCTCCCCATTGTTGTCGGTGCGAGGAGCGGTAAATGT
>NW_008751757.1:21615-26362 GCF_000715545.1 Opisthorchis viverrini
GCGCCGCTGGATGAATTTGGAAAACCGAATGCTATATTGACTCTCATTCTAACGTGTTTTCGCTACTTGACGTAAAAACCAACGGTCCAATAATTTGAGTCTACAAAGATAGTCAGCTCGGAGAGGTTAGGTTCCCAGGATCTGACAGCCTCGTTGCACACTTTGAACTCCTTCCAAACGTTTCTGACCGCCTCCTTGGAGTGATGTGAAGCTGCGTGAAAACCTCCCCATTGTTGTCGGTGCGAAGAGCGGTAAATGTCCTCGAGCTTGCGTACGCACCTATGAATTGAAAGATTCTTGAGCTATAAGAAGCAAATCATCCGACCAGTTTATGGCGCTTCGCGAACTCCCACCTACCAGGAGCCCTCAGGATTTCCCTTGGGTGTCGCTTCTAGATAGAATGCTTGGGCAAGGTCGCAATAGCAACCGCGATGCCTGTCTGTCGAGCATGGATACATTTCAGCTCCATACACCACTCTCCCTCCTAACCGTGAATTTTTTCGGTTTGGATCCATCCCCCTTCTCTGATTTGATGACAGCCGTTGAGTAATCCATACACACTGGGGGTCGTTCGGTTGTGACAGCGCATCACAACCAAACTGTCAGGCTTGCTCTGATCATCCTTGGCGCATTATTGGTGTTTGTTTTTTTCCTGTGAGCTACGTGTTTGGTACATCCGGCATTCCAGGTTGCTTAAATTCCACTTCTGAGTGCCACGATCCTCAAGCTTTGTCATCGCTAATATCTAGAAATAAACGGACGAATTGCCCTAACTTCGTAAAAATATTTTGCTCAATAGCAATTCTGAATACCCGTATATGGCCATCTATTTGGGTCATCGTCAACCTCAGCATTCTGTTGTTTATGTGATCCACACTCGTACTTATGTTTTTGTTGTCAGCGTTCACCATTTCCTCTCAATTCAAATATCTTTTGTGGCATATTCAGATGGACTTTTGGCCCATATCATTGACGTACCTCTTCTACCGGGCCGAGGCTTCCGCAACCTGCAACGTTTGGTCCTGTCCAGTAATCGGGATGCCTCGGAATTCGATGTGGGCCTCATGTTGCTGGCCGGGCAACAGTCGCTGAGTCATGTAGCCTTGCAAATTGCGCACACACGGAACTCGCTGTTTGAGTCGTTATGGTGTGCTCGAGCTGGCTTTCCACGTTTGGAAACCCTCATACTGGGTACGTTTCTCTTTCGTAATTCATATTCACTCGTGTATTTTTCAAAATTGCCTAATATCCTCTTTCTGAGGTCGATCAGATTGTTCTTTCATCCAATGTATGATAGCATGAGCCTCCATCTATCAACCACTGCAGCCGACTCTCCTCTAAATCTTGTCTGATAATGTTTTCGTGAAACGCATGCGTAGCTTCGGACGAATGCTTTGTTTAAAAATATGCCCACTGGTTAAAATTTCACAATATCCCTTTTTGGTCATCGCTGTTCGTCTCCTACCGTTGCGGAAGGGCTGGAACTTGTCGCGGTGGACGGCTTTTTGCCTACCTTAGTACTGGCGGATGCTCGTGTAGTATCCACAGAGGTTGCTTAATGTATAGAGACTTGACAGTCTTCTAACCATCCAGGTTGGGGGTTAAAACAAGTATGGCATTTCGTTCCTTAGAATTTGAGCCAATCGAGTAGTCTCAAGTCAACCACTGCTGCCTTACGTTCAGTCTTTTGGTTGAGGCCCCTAATCGTCTTCCTATCCAGGCATCGGCACCCTAGCAGTATCTCAGTCAACCATGAACCATAAAAGTACTTTCATATGGCACGGAGGAACCAGTGTGTATTACTAATGTATTACTGTCTATGATGATTCGTCTCCTATCCTCGTGATAAGACACCCTTTCGGTGCCTAGCTACCAGCCAACCGAGATCGTCTTCCTATCCAGGCATCGGCACCCTAGCAGTATCTCAGTCAACCATGAACCATAAAAGTACTTTCATATGGCACGGAGGAACCAGTGTGTATTACTAATGTATTACTGTCTATGATGATTCGTCTCCTATCCTCGTGATAAGACACCCTTTCGGTGCCTAGCTACCATGCCAACCGAGGACTGAGATACTGCCATGTTTCTCAAGCGTAGACAAGCCGGGAGTGTTGTGGTTGGATTCGAACCTCGTGCCTTTGGGCCAGTAAATTCGCACCTTAACCACTGAATCATCTCTGTACAGTTAAACCACCGGATCTTTCAGGTGTAAATTTAACCATACGTCGCCTCTGCAATTCTCTGAGAATCGCATTCTGCGTGTACCTCTTGAATCTCGGCAGAGACTTGGACCCAGAACCTTCCGGAGAGAGGTTTGGTTATCCTGACATTAAACTACGGAGGCCGATTAGCAGTGTGAGTAACTTGCCCTGAAACCGGGCACGACAACTTTCCAAGATGAAATGCGAACCTAGAATTCCAAAATCTTGCTATTCATAGGCAGTTTATCCAGATAAGAGTGCGCTATAAGAAAAAAAGGATACTTGGGCTCCTCTGGGGATGTCGTGATTCACCATGAACCCAACAGGAGGAGTGGCCCTTCTTCCACGTTTCGGATCTTTAAGCCGCCTAAACTCGACATGCGCGAACTCACCTATTATAATCTGACTCTAGTTGTGTGGAAAAAAGCATGGACTTCTGATCAAAAGGTTCTTCGCCGATTTCCTCCCCCTTCAGGTTTGGTCTACACATAGCAATATGTCGGTCCTCCGTGCTTCACGTTGCATAGCGTCTGACAGACATTACAAATGGCTAGATGAAACCTTAAAATGTGAGGCGAGGAGCTATCAACAGTGCGATAGCCGTAATCATTCTGAGGCTGTCTTCTTTTCACTCTGATCACATGGGATCATCCTGCCGATTGGAACTCAAAACGACTGAGTTTAAGACAAACCTGAGGAGTTTGTCATTCCAGCCCACCACTTGTTTTCCACTTCGTATGATCTAAATTTGGACGGGCGGGAGACCATTAAGACTGCTATGTTTTTTTCCTATATACCGTACTGTGCCAGGCTACCAAGATCCCTACCAGTCTCGATTGACCGTCTCCGAGTTGCTGGGTCTCGGAGTCGGTGAGGCTTGCGATCACTTGATGCCATTGTGTGAATTGACTGACTGGGGACTATCCGTCGTATTCCGTCTCTGTCCGAGGCTGGCAAGTCTCACAATCCGCCATGCACCCTACTTGTCCTCGGTTCTCACTTGGCACGACCGGTCGCCGGACAACTGGATCCTGGATGAGCCCGGTGGTGGGGCGAACGCTGCTGATGAGGCTCACTCAAATGGGCCGCTCGCACCCAACCGCGCTCGACCTCATGAAGGTCAAGAGGCCGCTGAAGATACTGCCAGCACTAACCAACCTACGGATGCTGTCGGCGATCCTCAGTATTTACTTCTCAGGTCGCTGACGCTGGAAAATTGCCCAGGAATCTCGATTGAGGTGTGTTACTTTTGCTGTTGCATGAGTATTGGTTTACCCTGGCTTTGTCCACACCTTTTTGTGATGATGTGTGTGATTCCACGCTAGAGATTTGTTACGTTTCCACACGTCTGCTTACTTTCATTATGGTGGGTTTGAGTTGCCGGGTTGAAGTGTGGTGATGACCCTTGTTTGTAAGTTGCGACACCTGTAGTTTTCATTTTACACAGACTGGATAGTGCTGATGGTATTCAGTACTCAGTATTGTCGATCTCCATTCGAATCTCATCAGTTTCAACACACTTCTGAATTGGCACCCAAATTTGGAACCTTTGTGTAGCTCTGCTACTAAAGAGCCCGTAATGAAAAGGTCAACTTCCTCCAAGCGTCAAGACAGATGACCTCTGCCATTGTTTTTGAGACAGCCGTTTTGACTTCACGTACGTCACATCCAACTGCGCATGTCTCTGAGATCAGTTATTCTCTGTATTCATTCTGTCTTCTCATGGAGGGTAATATCGGTTCCTAGCTCTGACCGCACGCACTGACAATGAACTGGTGTGTTCCACATTTTCCAAACGTTCGTTGCAACCAACGTCACTCTGACCCTATGTGGCAATCGGATCTTTTCGTCTAGTCGAGCACCAGACGTTGTCAAAGCTTTTTGAACGTCCGAAAATCTGTTGCCTTAGCGGCAACACGCCGTTAGCCCCACTGTATTGGTTCCTCTCCGTTGTGAACACACGTCTTGAATAGTCAACCCATCTCCACTCCAGCTTTCTGTGAATATTGCAGTTAAAACTGAACCGAATAGCTTGTTTTTTACTAGTAATTTCAATCCAAACGTCCTATGATCGCACCACTACAACGTAGATTGCTGGGTGTTTTTTTTGTCGCACTTGTGACAATAGTGTTTACACTGTATTGGTTCCTCTCCGTTGTGAACACACGTCTTGAATAGTCAACCCATCTCCACTCCAGCTTTCTGTGAATATTGCAGTTAAAACTGAACCGAATAGCTTGTTTTTTACTAGTAATTTCAATCCAAACGTCCTATGATCGCACCACTACAACGTAGATTGCTGGGTGTTTTTTTTGTCGCACTTGTGACAATTGTTAGTGTTTACCAGACGAACAAGAGTGTGGTGTTAAACTTTATGTCAGCGACTCGGTAATCTAACTATTCCCTGTCTAGAGAGCAGTGACTTGTGCACAAGCGGACTACTGCTTCTTGTCATCCGCTCACTCACTCACTCACTCACTCTCACTCACTCACCTCACTCACTCACCCACTCACTCACTCACTCACTCACTCACCCTCCCACT
>NW_008751757.1:26395-40003 GCF_000715545.1 Opisthorchis viverrini
CTCACTCACTCACCCACTCACTCACTCACTATGTTCACTTTTGTCCCACATACAGAGCCTAGAGGATGCAATTACCAGTGGGACACCGTTTCCATGCTTGGAAACTTTGGTGTTGCGTGATATGTTTCTTTCTCGGTGCGATCAGTCACGCGACGTTTTTCGGAAGCCAACTTGGATTGAGCGCAGAGCATGTCAAGCGAAAGTCAACGTCGCATCGAATTGTCCCAGTCAGCCTTTCGAAGTGGACTGGTGTCGAGTAGCACAACTACAGGCGCTGTCCGATTTGTTGGCTGCCCGGCATTTGAGCCATTCCTCTACATGTCCTGAGAGCATCGGTCTGGCCTCTTCTGTACGAAATGTCGCTGCTTCATTCCCATCTGGCGGAGTGCGAGATCCCGAATTGGCGCTAAAACCTTTCGATCTTTTTGTGAGTTTTTCCTATGCCCATGTTTCACAATCTGGTTTGAGTTGACCAAATAGTCTGAATTTTGCTTATTGAAAACTGCTTGGCAGGATAATGGGATGAATATCACATGCGAAAAACAGACATCAATCATGAGTCGATCCTTTTCTGCTCCATGACGTGTCCATAAAACGTGTTTTAGTGCATTGTTCTCAATAAAATTGACAACTAAATCCCTTAAGTACTCTTCAAATGTACCTACATGTGTCCTGAAGATCGTGTCCCGGTTCTGTAGTGCGCGCGGCGGTATCGAATTTTGCCAGATCACATTCAAGAGGCCAGTAGGCTTTTTACGCAGTCTCTTTCCTTTGCTGTAGCACAAATATTGGGCACATCATTTTCTCGCATTGCATTTCCCATTTCGAACGAACCATGGTCTTCAATCAAGCACTCGTAATTCGCAGAGCAATCAAGAAGTTGCATCTCGCAAGCACAATGAATGCCCCACTGGGACAGTGCAAGGACGAGACGAATGTGGATCGGCACGTGGATGACATGAACCGACGCACTTTACTGCGCTGTTACTTTGCCGGCAAAAGAATAAGCAAACACTATCGACTTGCCAACGTGGAGAATTGTCTCTTTTCGTAGCCCCCGTCTTTTTTGCCTATGGCGTCCTGAAGAATTTGGTAGCTTTGTGAGACGAAAATCTCTGCGTTCTTCTCCTGATGACTTCATCCGCACGCGTTGCAATCAAATTTATTGAATTCCTACTTGCGGATGAGCCGACAAATTTGTCTACCTGAGCAGACACATCAATCTCGGTGGTCTGGCCAGAGATCTGGTATTTCCATCTGGATTGGGAAGGCTGGAGCAGCTTTCATGAACCTGTACCACCTGTGGCTTAAGCGTGACATCCGTCAAGGGTCAAGTTTACAATGCTGCGGTGCTCAAACCACCAAGCACCAGAATTCAGCGACCATCGTGAATGAAGAAAAACGCCTCGACCATTGAGTAGAATACTTCGGACAACATGGAACCCACAGCTGAAGTGCAACCCTGGGCGGTGGAACTGAAACGCCCTACGTCTCGGAGGCTTATGACTACTTAAAGTCCCTCAGCCGCCATCGGGCTTCTGGTCTGGATGACCTCTCACTCTCATTGTTCAAAGATCGGGTGAAGTCCTCAGTCAGTGCTTGTCTGTCTGATCTGTGTGCCTGTAGTTGGGGAAAGGTGACTGTCTGAGACAACTAGGGAGAGTCGGTGATCGTGCCCATTCCCAAAAAAGTGGTGTTGTAACCACAGGGGAATCAGCTTGACCCCGGTCGTAACGAGACTGTTGGCGCCACTTGGTCGCTTTATGGCGGCTCGTGCAACGGACTCCAGAGCAGCAAGCGAGATTCCGGCCTACTAGGGACTGTGTTTACCAAATCGTCACACTCCGTCAGGTGCTAGATTAACGTCGTACGTACACAGTTAGAGTATTCTTGGATTTCCAAAGCATATTGAAATAAAGTTTTCAGAATATTGGTGCGAAGACTTCATCCTGTAAGTGAAGCCAATCTATGCTGAAAAGCCGGTGTATTTTGTGCACGATAGATGTTTCCTTCATGAACTGATCTCCAAATAACCTCACCTCAGTTTGGTGTCATTTCTGAACTCATCGATTTCCTACCGGCAATCATGTGCTATTGGCCCCCTCCGCTAAAACAAATGCTCATTGTTGTACTTTGTAGATATGAATGAAGCCTAGTCATCTGTTGGCTTGGGGTAAACAAGTCGTGTCGTTTAAGGAATCAGACTTTCCAATGTTTGGGATCTCCACTGTGTGGTCACTTTTTGGAAGTCCTCGTACATAATCTAATTCCTAAGATGGTACCGCCCCTACTCTCTCAGTTCTGCCCAAGTAGCAATCGGTATGAGCATACAAATGTCACCTTGTTTTTTGGAAGTCTCTGGACCAAAAAGGACCAACCAAATTTCTAAATTTATCCAAAGCATCTAATCTCGTTTCGTTTCTCGCTCATTGTGGTTGAGCTACTCGGTCAGATGACTTCACACGCCTTACAATCGATTGGCATAACGTCGCCAAGTGTACTCACAGTTGAATCGATCACTACGTGGACTAATGTCGCACTTAATCTGAACCCTATATTGGAACCCCCCCCCCATATCCTACCGGTGCGTTACCGTGGACGTAAAGTAGATTTGTACGCTCTTCACTAGTGCATTGTTCTACAAGTCTCGTTGACCGTTGATCGGTAGTGGTGAACCTTGCCAATGTTCCTCTCTGTTTGCGCGCGCGTCAGGAAGCAGTACTCTAAACCTCCGAGCTACATCCTTCTTGTTTCTCTAAGCTACTTTTCCATTTCCATATTTTTATAGTACTCGCTGAGGACCCGTCACTACTTATCCAATCTCCTGGAATTAGACGGATCATGTGGTCCACGATCAATTGGTCAGAGACGTTTTGCGAATGCTCTGTTTGGTCCGCTTAGCTCAACTGCTCATACCGTTCCATCGGAAACTCCGCATAACGTGGAATTTGTATCCCAGTCCACACAGACTTGTATTTGTGGCACGCTGGAATGGAATGTTTTCAATGACCTGGTACTTCTACCGCCCACCATTTCTGCAGATAGTGCCTGTTCTTCCTCAGCACACCTCACGCGGCCTCATGTTGATTACTCGATTCCCACGGATGTCTCTTCCACCGATCAAGCGCAACAACTCGGGGGTCCGTTAGCCTTCCATCCATTCCCTCCGTCCATCCTCCATCAAGAATTGTTCAAAATCGTCACTGCCTCTGAATGGACCAAGGACGTGCTCCAAACCCCTCCAATGGTCCAACTCGCTTCCCTCCAGTCTACTACTACACGCATTCCAGTTTCATCCGGTGACTGTCCCGGTTGCGTTTCCGATACATTCCACTGCGACCCGAATTCCCAGTCGGTGAGTCATTTTTCAGCGATATGTTGCGAAAAATGTCCTACTTAATTCTTGGACATGGACCCAGATATTCCTTAATCTCTACCAGGGAAAAGGATAACGGAAACCGCTCAGGATTATTGCAGCTGGGAACAGTTTTCTCGGGATCAGTGATGCGGATAAAAGGAAGTATCATTCACAACAAAGTCCTTATTGGTCACCGGTGCCTCATTGTTGTACTGGTTATGCGCCGAATTGGACCTGGACGTTATTGTGTCTTGCTGAACGGTAGGGAAACTCCGTATCAGTCCCTTGGCTTCCTGCTCCACCCCCTATGGTATATCAAAAGGCGCGGTAGCTTCAGGCAGCACTTTATGGAAACAAAGGAAAATTGCTACAACTGTATTTATAGGGTAGTCACAGAGTGTTCCACAAGGTCGTGCTAGAATCTCCGTGAGGGGAGAAGAAGCGTCGAGTCGAAGATGCTCGATCCGGATTGGCTGGCATTCTGGCCAATCAGAGCATGCCTTCATTTGGTGAGTATCTTGCACGTGACACATCTGTCCAAACGATGTGATGTTCGGTTATTAGGGACGGCTGGCCTCCGAATAGACGTGGAGAAGTGGATTACTAGACTCTTAAGTACGATCCGTTATCTCAATAGCCTAATTACAAGCCAGCAGTATTTGATAGGAAAGTGCCGTAGTGTTTCCATTGTTAAAGGACAATTCACCATACTTGGTAGAACCCCCAGCATGGGTGAGGGTACAGGGTAGTGTATTGGTCAGACTGCTCTCGGTTGGCCAACCTAATACCGAAAGCTTTGTCAGTTGCCCACGATAATTCCCAGTGTAACTTAGTGGGTTTTGGAGCCGCAGTAGGGTTCGATCTCCATAGCACAGCCACCTTTACGTTATTAAAATGTATTTCAAACCTTTGTAATATACTACTCATAAGGTTGCTGAAAATCCATCGACAGCCCACGACCGGTTTCGCCCTTCTTGGGGCTCATCAGGTAGGCGCAGTCCCCGGGTTTCCGTCAACCTTATGTTCTACTTCAAACCAAATTGCACCAAATTACCGAATATACACTCATTTGCAAACTAATTTGGTTCTTTCGAGAGACTCACCTGGAACCCAGCTGAATCTCCCGTTACTTCATGGTGTTGGCTGTCGATGGATTTTCAGCAACCTTATGACTAGTACATTACAAAGATATACATGTTTCGCGATATTTCAAATATTGTAGCGACTGAAACATGAGGCGGCCTGGTGCAGCACATTCACTTGCCTGAGAGCATCATAAACGAGAGATTCAGCTGGTTTCCAGTTGAGTCTCTCGAAAGAACCAAATTAGTTTGCAGATGAGTGTATATTCGCTTATTTCAAACCTTATCTCTGTACGATTCCACACTGGAATTCATTGCCTAATTCAAGACTCATGTGAAGTTCTGCAAGAAACATCTAGACTTGAAACTGTTCAGTCAAATAGACTCTAGACGTTCTTACAAAAACCATACTTAGTGGCCTCTAGAAATAATACACCGAGGATGGGGTGATTTGTTGTCTATTTCTTTCCTCGAGAGAGGTCTAGCGCTAAGTTGTAGATGCTGGAGTTGACTTTGTGAGCTCAAAAAGAGTGTGGCCTTTTTCTATCGACATTTCCGTGACTAGTCAAAGGAATTATGGATATAGCTGTGAAACTCGAGACATCCACGGCAGTATAAACCGCTCCACGACTTGAGAGACCATTAGAAGGGGCTTGTAGCAGAATGCAAGGTATCCTGCGCTCGAATATGAAAATGCGCCTTGAGCGTTGGCGGGGGTCTGTATACCACAGTCAATGAACTATCGACGCATCGATCCCAAGCTACTGTGAAACGATTCGCCGGCAGCAGTCGTGTTACACTATGCCTAACTTGAGGGTTGAAACCTCATGGGACTGTGACTTCCAGGGAGTTGTATGGCCGCTTTTTGTCGCTTGAACTCACTGGTTCGTGATCCGATTATGCCTTTTTAATCCTTTCGAAAAAGTTTACCGTGTTTCTTATATTCATCGATCCCTTGCGTATGGCGCTGAGAAGCGGCGTGCACAGGTATGACGGGTTGTACTGACAGATGATAATCTCTAATGCTTCTGTTGCATAATTTTTCCGTCCCTGGTTCTGCCTACTTGTCAGCACCAGTCTCATCGTTAACATTGTCAACAGCTTTGTCCCTGAAACTAGCTTCCCGGACCTCATAACATACTTGAGTAAGTGTGGTACGGATTAGTTAACCGTGTATCTACTACTGATCAAAATAAGCCTCTATTCTCTGGCTTCCTCTCGATCAACGTCCGAAAAATCAGTTAAATGTGTTGCAAGTTCCTTTGACGGAAACTATTATTGAGTTCTATGTACGCGCTTCTGACTGGAAAGTCCATAGTGCCATTCCTCCTGTCTGAACTCGGACGATCTGACAGTAGTTCAGCCCGCCAGGTGGAAAGTGCAACTGGCAAGTTGTTGTTCCACCCATAAGCATCAATAATTCCTGAACACATGCACGCAAGCTCAATTGAATGCGTCCGATCGTTGGTCTTTCCGATGATTAGGTGCAACGTGTACAGCAAACGCGGTGGGTCTGAATGAGTGTGACTTTCTGTCGATTATTCCAATACGTGGAATGTAGAGGCTAGGGTATCGAAGTCAAGTGATTGATGCCGTGTGACTGTGTAGAAATCCCGTTTAGAATAGCTCGTTACAGGAAAACTCGTAGCAAAATGGGTACTATCACAGAAACTTCTGCTTCGCAAACGATGCTCCCTCATTTACGATTGGAAACGCTCACCGGGAACTGCTGTTTCAAGCTGATGGGAATCTCCAACAGTTTGGGATTAATGTGGCTGGCCCGCGACTAGGTTCCATGTTGTCACAATCACAGCCCACCCGAGAACAATTGTGGGCACTACCTCTTCACGCAGTAGCACAGATGAATGAGTGAATCGTTGCCAATTGGGTCGACTCGGCTGTTATATAGAGTGCTATTCTGACCCGCCCACTCCACGGTCAGCACAACCTGTTCGCCCTGTCCTCTCTCATAATAAGCCAGCTGGCTGACTGAACCGATTCACACCTGCCACATCGACAGATTCGTTGCGACAAGTCATGTCAGTAGGTTGGAAACGAAGGCTGTGCAACGTCGGTGAATGAATGAAGAGCACGTGTGGATTCAAAAACTATTTGAGTTGGAAGCGCCCCCGCCGCAACCGTCCGATTGCCGGTCTTAATGTTGCCCGAGTCAGGGCTCTACACCCTGAGATTTTGTAGCCGGTCCGTTTTTTGCCGCTTGTTCATTCGAACAGTTACCCTGATAAGGATATGTTCACTACTCTGCGCTAGAATTCACAAATATCTGGCATGCGTTTAGTGTCAGGTGGCTCAGTTGTTAGAGCGCAAATTTATTGAATGGAACGACCGTGGCTCGAACCCACCTATGCATCTCGACTTCTGTCTAGGCTTGGGCAACTTGTCAGTATCCTAGTCTTCGTGCTTCCTTCAGGTGGCATGGTAGCTAGGCACCGAAAGGACACTACAGTTGAACGATTCTTTACTTTTCACAGTAGTCAGAATACTTTCAGCTTTGTAACGCCCTTCCGGTGCCTAGCTGCCATGCCAGTCGAAGGAAGCACGAGGGCTGGTATACCGCCAGGTCGCCCAAACCTAGACAGGGGAAGTCGAGAGGCAGAGGTCGGGTTCGAACCACGGACCTTGCAGTCAGTAAATTTGCGCTCTAACCACTTGGTCCATCCCGCCCCCAAAGTCGTTCAGCTGTAACACCTTTCCGGTGCCTAGCTGCCATGCCTCCCGAAGGAATTACGAGGGCTGGGAAGTTAGTATACTCTGGTGAGATAAGGGGGTCCGAACACCTTTTTGCTTATAGATGCTAGCGATGGGCCATTCCTATAATCAGACTAATGTAGTAGTTCGAACCGCGGGTATTCAATATGTTGTATACTGAGGATGTGCAACACAACTGGTTTGAGTAGTGGTGCGATCGCCACGTGCAAATGTCGCCGTCCGTTATCGTTCGCCATAGATGTGGATACAAGTTCAATGCTATATACAGTTTGCAACGTTCCATTGTGTGTAACGCTGAAGTCTGCCCAACCAGCTACCAACGCATTTCCGATGGGTGGACAAGTGCTAACATCCGGATGGCCGTTGATCTATCAGTGGAGGGCTTGTGACACTGAATCCCCTTTAGAAAGCCACTTTACACGCTGCTCGTGTAAATAGATTAAGGGAATGGGGAAATCTGTGCTTGGAGATCCCTCGTAAAAGTGCTAGCAACGAAACAAGGAACAAAATGAGAGGCCATTGATAGACGTACAACAAATTGAAGACAAATGATCCCACGAGTTGTAAATCCAGAAAGGTTTGGACACGTAAACTCTAACCGAAGACTGGAACATTGAGAGATTAATGGTTCTTGCGATGAACAGAGACAGTATTCTGTCTTCTATAGAGGAAAATGTTGGTAGCTCAGGTAGCGTAGATGGTCGTTGGCTTGGCTGCCCCTTCCCCTGATATCCTCTTCTTTTTCGCTTCTTCCGTAGTGGAATGAAGCTGAAACTTGTAGATCAGCAGTGGTTAGCACGGGTAGGAAGTTTCCCTAAACGGAAAAGGAGCTAAATTTTTAGAGGTCCGATTCGCAGTCATGAGATGTTGAAAAACGGTAGACCAAAACGTAAACACGTTATGGATAGCAGAATTGAATTGGGGTCCATTGTGAGAGCGAAGTTGTATGCAGACTAGCGGAGGGGTGGCGAACATGTAGAACTTTGGAATGATTCAACGTGACTGCATTGGACGAACCCCAATCGAGGATTCCCACAAGGTCCACTCATTGTCTGTGTGTTATATCACCACCAAGCTGAATGGAGGCAAATCGCTGGGAGCGATCACGGAGATGACCAGAAACGGAGTGAAGGGTGAGGGATACTACGAAACTCCGAAGAATTCCAGTTTTTGCACTGTGGAACTGAGGGACAATGCTATTAAGGGGAACGATTCTCCGAAACATAACCGACTCATCTAATCAGTTTCAGATGCGGGTCACACATGCGTGCCGTAGTTAACCGAAGGCCTTTGACACACCAGTTTCACCTCAAGAGTTTGGGGCAGATGACCAAACGTGAGAAGAACATGCCAACGGATTGCAGGTCACAATATTGATCGTGTCCACTGTTTATAAGCAGAGTTCTGTGTCACCCATCTTCTACAGGGCATCAATGAGGTGCCGGGAGATTCTGAACCGGGTCATCGCACCGTAAAACATTTATGATCCTAAAGGAAACTACTCATAAGGTTGCTGAAAATCCATCGACAGCCCACGACCAGTTTCGCCGTTCTTGGGGCTCATCAGGTAGGCGTGGTCCCCGAGTTTCCGTCAGCCTTGTGATCCTACTTAGTGAAACTAGACGCTTACAAAATTTTAATTTCAGCTCGTCCAACTTATCTGCCTCAAGCTGTACATCAGTGTGTTTCGGTAGTACACTGACAATATGCAACGTCCTGTACAAAAGCTGGATTTTGTCACGGATCAGCCAGCCACAACCACAACCAGAAGGATCGATCGCACGGACTCCGGGTTCATCGATGGCTAGACTGTGTGACGGTTCGTTTTCGGTCTTGTTGGGCAGCTTGAACCCGAGGATGTTAGCATTCACTGGGGGCACAGTGATCAACATTACACGGTCTGTGTATTCAGATCCGTTTCACATGATCCCTTTAGGTTCAGTGTTTAATCAGGGAAAACCTACTCACCGTCAATTGCTCTACTTACCGTAGCTGTTACGAGTGTTCGTTCAGGCTTGTCGTGACTGACTCTTTTTGACCAACTAGGTAGTCTGTCGTCATGGGCATACATGTTTCATGACCAAAGTTCACATGTACTATGAACCGATCGAACCACTTTGGCCTTGCTTTAGAGAACAGCATAAAAGTTAAGATCGCCTATGACATGACAATGCGCCATGCCCCTCACGGATTGCGTAAAAGCTATATGCCGTAAATTCCTCACAACCGACCGGTTTCTCTCTGTTTGTTTATTGTACCATGTCCTATTACCGCAAATCATTCTTCTTTCGTCCCGCTCAGCTCTCCGGTCTTCAATTTGAGACCGATCTACAGCACCGACCGCGTAAATGGCTCGCTCGTGATGCTGCTATAGACACCACGGAACTTCGCTGTCACACCTTCCCCGGACCCCTCGTATTCACAGTACTGCAAAATCCAGGTGCTCCGTTCAGCAACCTGACTTCGATCCACTTCGAAAAAGTATGAGTCCAAAATTCACTGTGTTCTACCTCTATTCTCCAGTTAAACTTGCCAGTCTGTCTGTCTGCCGCAGTTTTCTCCAGTTGAATTCATTTGACCTTATAGCAACTTACTGGTTTGTTCCACTGAGGTATAATTATTTCCCTACTAGGAGAAGCGATCATAGTAACCCACTGAAGAGAGGCCGAAACTACCTTTCGTGATTTATAAGTTACTTTGCCCCTTTCCATGATATCCTCTTCTTGTTCACCCCTTCAGAGGCGTTTCGATGTCAGCTGGTATCTCTCTCGGAGATTTTCTCTCTTGGGTCCGAAGTTGATGTGTCCGGCGCAGAATTCACTCCAAACCAATCACGTTTTAAGTGCCTAGAACAAGCAGGTTTTCTTGTGGCATAAATGTAAAGTGCAGTGTTATAGCATCTAATACGTTAATGCTATTTTACTGTAGTTTTACCTCCTTAACTTACCTGGTGACCATCCTGTTTAAGTTTTTCTGTATCTGCTGTAGTGTGTACGCTATGGAAGCACCAGGGGACAATGATTCTCCGAAGGCAGGTGTTCACGATAATTTCTGTGAATGGAAAACAGAAAGAAAGCTCATGAGACGAAGTCCAGTAAGCAAGGTTGTACATCACCAATACTCACATATGAATCAATCAAAGTGACAGACACTGGACCACACACTAGACCAGATAGTCTTGATAGCAGCTGGAAGTAAAAAGGACGACTGTAGTGTTTTGCAACATCTCCAGTCACTTCACTTACGGCAGTGAAGCATCGGTGTTGAACACTGATGTCATGCTATCGATGATGATGAGTCACTTTCCTTCAAAACCGCTAGTACAGTGTATGGGACCTCAGTCCAAATCGCCTAAACTTGTCGTAATATACACATAGGTCTAAAAAACTCCGCGATCCTTTCTCAGCTACTTGTGTTACTGGTTCCCCCCCCCCCTTAGTCAGAACTCACCACGTGGCATGTGGTTAGTGTGACCCAACATTATTGAGGCATTAAATCACAGGGGTTCATTTCAGTGAAGTTGGCCCACGTCTCGACAGCCACTAATGTAGTTTGCCTTTATTCATCTCTTACAGGTGGGACTATCTCATCTAGTTCTGAGTGGTGCTCCACATCTGAAAAATGTCACCTTAGAGAACTGCCCACAACTGCAGGCCATTTTGCTCGCCCATCCTTCGGTTCCGATGGACACGGAAACCGTCCCAAGCACGTTACCCTCACTTCGGCGTATTCGAGTGATCCGGTGTCCCAAATTTGCCATCTACCACCTGCTGAATGCCATAGCAAGCATGTATCCGAGCCACGATGAGAACGTTTCGATCATCTATCGGTACGTTATCCAATCAACTGCTAGTTAATTGCTTTGCCAATTTTTTGGTGACCTAAAGCCTTACCCATACGCCCCCCGCTCCCCATCCACCGGACGATTCAGTGTGATCTACCCATCTCCCAGTCCCCCAGGCAATGTTTCGTGTCTGAAACGTCGCCCAAAAGAATGAACTGAAAGAATCACTTACTTATCCCAGGAGATCTGATCCACGTTGCAATCTTTAAAATTTGCACTCAATGTCGAATTGGGCATCTCTTGCTGAAACCTTGCTTTCCCTATCTGTCTACGTGTGCAGTGTCTCCAAAGTACTCATACAAGCCACCTCTTCGGTCGTGTTTAGACCAAGCACAGATGTTCCACATATCACTCTTCTGATATCCGATGATCCTGACAACGGTGTGGGAGTTGTACTCAGCCCGAAGGCTGAAATCGCCTTACTGGACTGGATCCCACTCTTTGCTCTGTGCGGTCGTCTGGCTGAATTAATATCAAGGCACTTCGATGTGGTAAACGGTGTTTTTTTTGTCTTATCAGTATATGCGCCCCAACAGACAGCAGTTCGGAGACTGAGAAAGACGCGTTTTTTTTTCAAGATCTGTCACGACTACATGGATCATTAAGAATGCCGAATATTGTTATTCTGGCGGGTGATATGGATGCCCAAGTTGGCCAACTAAGTCCAGAAAGAGCACAGTTAGGCGGTAGATTTGGGGTCGATGCTTAGCGTATGGATAATGGGAGCGACTGCTTCAGTTGTGTGCAGATTGCCGTTTCCTTTTTTGGGTACGCAGTGTGACTCTGATAATGCCATTATGAGAGACCGGTTAACACTTCGCTTTGCGTCAGCATTACGTGTGCCGCAGAGCATTCCATTCTACAAGTTTCAGTGGCTCAAAAGTATCGAGTTGATCTGGCTAAAAAGTTACTGGAACCGCACAGTCATTTAGATGACGAAGATTGCTTAGAGGTTGAATGGATGTGTGTGAAAGAAGCTATTAGCCTTAGAACTGTTTGTCCGAGTTCTCCGACTCGATTGAGTGAACATTGGATATCGACGAGATCAGCAGATCTTATTGCTACCAGAAAGGCCATACCAGCAACGAGCGACCGTGATGGTGCACATAAATTACTCAGATACCGGATAATACGGTAGTAAAGCATCAGTGTTGAACACTGATGTCATGCTTTTGATGATGATGATGATGATGATACCGGATAACCAGGAGTTCGAAAAATGACAGAGCGCTGGTGAATTTCCAAGACCCAAAAAATGTAGAAGGCTTTCGCTGCCCCCTATTTCAGCTGATGCAATCAACCGACCAAAAGAAGACAAGTGTCTGCGAAAAACACTGAAGGGTAATTGGCTGAAAGCTTCGGAGAACAGTTTAGCTGGTCTGCTTCAACACAACCTCTGGAAGAATCCAGCACACCTGTATGGAACGTCGACGCGAGCTCGCCATCATCAGCCGAAATGCAGCGTCAGATATCAATCCTCAAGCATGACAAGGCAGCTGGCCTGGACGGCTTGCACTCTATACTCTTCAAAAACAGGTGGTGAACAGTCTGATAACCATATTGCAGAAGATTGGGAAAGAAAAGGAAATGCCAGTCAAATAGATTTCTTCGAACTTCATCTAAGTCTTCAAAAAAGGCGCAAGGATGTCATCCGAAAGTCATCGTAGCATCAGCCTGGTATCCGTCGCCCCTGAGCGGCCCCCTGGCATCATTTTGCGTAGGTTGGTCGGTTATCGAGAGAGACAGCTTCGTGTGAATCAATCTGAGTTTTCGTCCCGGCCGTGGATGCGTCGACCACATCTTAATCTTGAGACAAATTCTTGAACAGCGCCACTCCTGTAGACGACCCAGATTGATCTGAAAGCTGCTTTTGACTCTGTCGACCGTCAGAATCATTGGCAATGTCTAGCGATCAAAGGTACCCCTTCCAAATTTATATTCCTCATGAGGGCGCTATACGAACTCTTGAGGGTGCGTACGACAATATGGCAAGCTTTCGCCTGAGTTCACCACATCTAGTTGTGCATGACAAGGCTGTCCACTCTCGCCTTTCCTCGTTGTTATTGACGTACTAGTCGAAATTACTCTGCCTGTCTCTGAAACCTCGGGACTCGAAATGCTCCCGGGTTTTTCACTCACAGACACTGAGTATGAAGACAATAATACTCTCCTCCGTTCAGATCCTTCAAAAATTCAGACCATTTTAAACAACCCTAGTAATTCGAGAAATACACTAATTTGCAAATCAATTTGGTTTTCACGAGAATCTCTCGTTTATGATATTCTACAACTGAATGTGCTGCACACAGGCCGCCTCATGATTTAGTTGGCACGATATTCGAGATATCGCAGTTTACTTTCATGAAGGAAACTACTCACAAGGTTGCTGGAAACTCTTCGACAGCCCACGACTGGTTTCTCCCTTCTTGGGACTCATCAGGTAGAGGCATTCCTTGAGTTTCCATCAACTTTATGTAGAATATCATAAACGAGAGATTCAGTTGAGTATCTCGTGAAAATCAAATTGATTTGCAAATGAGTGTATTTCTCGACAACAGTCCAATTTCGGTTCAAGTAGTTCATAAGGTTGACGG
>NW_008751757.1:43815-48140 GCF_000715545.1 Opisthorchis viverrini
CAGATACCGGATAATACGGCAGTAAAACATCAGTGTTGAACACTGATGTCATGCTTTTGATGATGATACCGGATAACCAGGAGTTCGAAAAATGACAGAGCGCTGGTGAATTTCCAAGACCCAAAAAATGTAGAAGGCTTTCGCTGCCCCCTATTTCAGCTGAGCAATCAACCCGACCAAAAGAAGACAAGTGTCTGCGAAAAACACTGAAGGGTAATTGGCTGAAAGCTTCGGAGAACAGTTTAGCTGGTCTGCTTCAACACAACCTCTGGAAGAATCCAGCACACCTGTATGGAACGTCGACGCGAGCTCGCCATCATCAGCCGAAATGCAGCGTCATATATCAATCCTCAAGCATGACAAGGCAGCTGGCCTGGACGGCTTGCACTCTATACTCTTCAAAAACAGGTGATGAACAGTCTGATAACCATATTGCAGAAGATTGGGAAAGAAAAGAAAATGCCAGTCAAATAGATTTCTTCGAACTTCATCTAAGTCTTCAAAAAAGGCGCAAGGATGTCATCCGAAAGTCATCGTAGCATCAGCCTGGTATCCGTCGCCCCTGAGCGGCCCCCTGGCATCATTTTGCGTAGGTTGGTCGGTTATCGAGAGAGACAGCTTCGTGTGAATCAATCTGAGTTTTCGTCCCGGCCGTGGATGCGTCGACCACATCTTAATCTTGAGACAAATTCTTGAACAGCGCCACTCCTGTAGACGACCCAGATTGATCTGAAAGCTGCTTTTGACTCTGTCGACCGTCAGAATCATTGGCAATGTCTAGCGATCAAAGGTACCCCTTCCAAATTTATATTCCTCATGAGGGCGCTATACGAACTCTTGAGGGTGCGTACGACAATATGGCAAGCTTTCGCCTGAGTTCACCACATCTAGTTGTGCATGACAAGGCTGTCCACTCTCGCCTTTCCTCGTTGTTATTGACGTACTAGTCGAAATTACTCTGCCTGTCTCTGAAACCTCGGGAATCGAAATGCTCCCGGATTGTTCACTCACAGACACTGAGTATGAAGACAATAATACTCTCCTCCGTTCAGATCCTTCAAAAATTCAGACCATTTTAAACAACCCTAGTAATTCGAGAAATACACTAATTTGCAAATCAATTTGGTTTTCACGAGAATCTCTCGTTTATGATATTCTACAACTGAATGTGCTGCACACAGGCCGCCTCATGATTTAGTTGGCACGATATTCGAGATATCGCAGTTTACTTTCATGAAGGAAACTACTCACAAGGTTGCTGGAAACTTCAACAGCCCACGACCGGTTTCTCCCTTCTTGGGGCTCATCAGGTAGAGGCATTCCTTGAGTTTCCATCAACTTTATGTAGAATATCATAAACGAGAGATTCAGTTGAGTATCTCGTGAAAATCAAATTGATTTGCAAATGAGTGTATTTCTCGACAACAGTCCAATTTCGGTTCAAGTAGTTCATAAGGTTGACGGAAACTCGGGAACTGCGCCTACCTGATGAGCCCAAACTGGAAGGGCGAAACCGGTCGTGGGCTGTCGAAGAGTTTTCAGCAACCTCGTGAGTAGCTTCTTTTATGAAAACCCTAGTAATTCTTCTGCATGGTTTGGCATTTGCTTTACACCTGTAATGTTTCAAGGGCTGTCACAAGACTGGGTGGGACCAAACCCAAACCTCATGCTTGCAGAAGAGCCAATCGACGTGGTAGATAAATTTGTTTACCTGGGCGGCTGTATAAGTTCTGATGGATTGACTACAAATGAGGTTACTTCTCAGATCGGGAAAGCCAGGGTAGATTTTGCCAACCTCCGACAACAGTGGCTCCGACGTGATATCAGTCAAGGAAAATTTTCACCTCGAAGTGCGATCTATACTACTTTATGGACCAGAGACGTGGCCTCTACGCGCAGAGGACATACGAAAGCTGTCAATGTTAGACCATCGGTGTCTCCGAAGCATTCGTCTGCTCTTGTGGGAACATCGGATTTGTTATTTTGAGGTACGACAGGTGATCCTAGGAAGAAAGAACTCTCCTGCAATAGGTGAATTATCTACGCTCCATGTGTTACGCTGGTTACGACATGCACTCCGTATGTCGGAAGACTAAAGGCGTGTTGTGGAGGGGTTTTCCTACTCAACCTTCGTGTTGCTATTTGTTGCATACGAATAACATGACTCTCGCATGTTTTGCTATTGTTCTGAGAGATAACCGGGATTGTATGTCGGGTACGAACGGTGTCAGATCCGTAGATTTTGGCGCTCCAACCGGTTGTTGTTTTCCTTGGCTTCATTTCCGTAATTTTTGCGAGTTTTTTTTTGCAACGAATGTCTTGTATTTTTATTGTTGGCATGCTAGTTTTAGGGTTTTTCTCCCCCGTAAATACGTTATCTTCTCCGTCAATGTAGCTAGCTGCTATTTTCAGTTATTTTAACGTCTGTCTGCCAACTTACAACTGGTGTCAGTCATAGTATTTTTCACATGCCTTTTCATAATTCCTTGATACATTCCAAGTAGTCGCATTGCATTTTGTGGTGTCGCCTTCATCCACTACCTCGGCGCACCCATTCACACACACACACAAGTTTTCCTCTAATGCCAATTCATCTATCTGCCAACTTCCCAGCCCGTTCGGCCAATACGATGAACGAGTCGAGAAGGCTTTGTGGGACCGAGCTCACCATGCTCATGTTCTCATTTCGCATGATTACAAACTGCATGAAAGTGAGCGGGAAATGGAGGAATTCCACTCCAGTTTCGATCAGCTGTTCAGAGAGGTCATCAACTTTGCTGAGTAAGTTTGGCGTTTCGCTAATTTTTAACTTTTTTAAGACTTAGTCAAGACTAATCCCTTCCGAATAGTGTATTGAAGGTCCCCAGCTAGAAAAATCTCGTATACACTGCAGAGCTAAGCTATGGTATTCGTCAATGTTCTACTTTTTTCTTGGCTTCTTTGACTCAACTTTTTTTCAACTTCGTCATCGATGAAATTATGAGGCAATCTCTGAAGGGTCTTCAAAACTCTGGTGTTCATACCACTGCAGGATTAGACGATATCGTCCTAATCTTCGAAGGTTAAGCTCAAGCACTCACCGCCTTTGTACCATCTTTCGGCACGCGTAGTGCGTGCGTAGTCATCCGCGATTTGCAACATGCAGTTTCTGAATAGACCCTTTGCAGTTCAGGTAGGAGTACTTGAGCCCGCGGAGAGTTTTACATACCTCGCTAGTTGTGTTGGCTCTGACGGAATTCGGTACCCGAATCGCGTTTCCCACTTTGTCACCTGTGACATCCAGAAGGCGTCACTGGGTGTGCCAGGCCACACCTGTAGACCTGTATAGTTGCGAGATATGGTCTGTGCGGACAGATGATGTGAGACGTCGTCAGTTTTTCATGACCGATATCTCAGAATTGTTGCTGGTGCTGGATGGCGTCCACCAGTATTCTTAGAAAACGGAGGGCATCTAGCGCCATCAGCTGCAGTGGCTCAATCATGTGCTACGCATGCCGAAGCATCGTCTACGAGTGTATTTCCCCGTGTCCCCCTTCAGAATGGCATAAACTGCTCGATGGATAAGTCGTGACTTGGCAGAAGTGTGCGAAAGAGATTTTGAAGAGTTTGAATATTTCTAGTGTGATCCGCCTTCCGGGTTCTTGTGAATTCTCTCACCTGCGCCCGACTGGAGACATCAAGAGGGAATAGCAACTAATCGATGTCTCGCGTTCCTACTCTCATTTTCCCCAGACCATCTGACTGAGCGTTTGGACGCACCTCAGAATGCCTGCAATAGGCTAGTACCAGGTCCCTTCTTCATCCATTCTTTTCTATTTTTCACTTTAAGGCTCAAAAGGCAAACTTTGTAGTTGTATTGCAGTGAAGCACCGTTGTCTGTATGCCATCAAATGCACTTAAGAGATGCAGCTGAAGTGTCTTGTGATGCTTTTTGTCCTTAGGAATGGTGAAGGATTACACTACTAGCAGAGCATTTTGTCGCATGTAGCATTTTCGAACCTGCTTTCCTATATATGGAGGTTTCAGCTCCACCTTTGTCAGGAAAGTGATGAATCGTGGATTGTTTCCGTTTGGTTTCTCTGTTCTTTCACTGTCTTCCTTTGGGGGCGAGATGGCTCAAGTGGTTGGAGCGCGAATTTACTGACCGGAAGGTCCGTGGTTCGCACCCGACCTCTGCCTCCCGACTTCCCCTGTCTAGGCTTGGGCAACCTGGCAGTATCCCAACCCTCGTGCTTCCTTCGGGCGTCATGGCAGTTAGGCACCGAAAGGGTGTTACAGTTGAACGACTTTTTTATTTTCACTGTCTTCCGGGTTTTCCGCTAGTG
>NW_008751757.1:49288-56919 GCF_000715545.1 Opisthorchis viverrini
AAGCTCAAGAACTCAGCGCCTTTGTACTATCTTTCGGCTCGCGTAGTGCGTGCGTAGTCATCCATGATTTGCAACATGCAGTTTCTGAATAGACCCTTTGCAGTTCAGGTAGGAGTACTTGAGCCCGCGGAGAGTTTTACATACCTCGCTAGTTGTGTTGGCTCTGACGGAATTCGGTACCCGAATCGCGTTTCCCACTTTGTCACCTGTGACATCCAGAAGGCGTCACTGGGTGTGCCAGGCCACACCTGTAGACCTGGTTGCTTGCGAGATATGGTCTGTGCGGACAGATGATGTGAGACGTCGTCAGTTTTTCATGACCGATATCTCAGAATTGTTGCTGGTGCTGGATGGCGTCCACGAATTCGCACCAGTATTCTTAGAAAACGGAGGGCATCTAGCGCCATCAGCTGCAGTGGCTCAATCATGTGCTACGCATGCCGAAGCATCGTCTACGAGTGTATTTCCCCGTGTCCCCCTTCAGAATGGCATAAACTGCTCGATGAATAAGTCGTGACTTGGCAGAAGTGTGCGAAAGAGATTTTGAAGAGTTTGAATATTTCTAGTGTGATCCGCCTTCCGGGTTCTTGTGAATTCTCTCCCCTGCGCCCGACCGGAGACATCAAGAGGGAATAGCAACTAATCGATGTCTCGCGTTCCTACTCTCATTTTCCCCAGACTATCTGACTGAGCGTTTGGACGCACCTCAGAATGCCTGCAATAGGCTAGTACCAGGTCCCTTCTTCATCCATTCTTTTCTATTTTTCACTTTAAGGCTCAAAAGGCAAACTTTGTAGTTGTATTGCAGTGAAGCACCGTTGTCTGTATGCCATCAAATGCACTTAAGAGATGCAGCTGAAGTGTCTTGTGATGCTTTTTGTCCTTAGGAATGGTGAAGGATTACACTACTAGCAGAGCATTTTGTCGCATGTAGCATTTTCGAACCTGCTTTCCTATATATGGAGGTTTCAGCTCCACCTTTGTCAGGAAAGTGATGAATCGTGGATTGTTTCCGTTTGGTTTCTCTGTTCTTTCACTGTCTTCCTTTGGGGGCGAGATGGCTCAAGTGGTTGGAGCGCGAATTTACTGACCGGAAGGTCCGTGGTTCGCACCCGACCTCTGCCTCCCGACTTCCCCTGTCTAGGCTTGGGCAACCTGGCAGTATCCCAACCCTCGTGCTTCCTTCGGGCGTCATGGCAGTTAGGCACCGAAAGGGTGTTACAGTTGAACGACTTTTTTATTTTCACTGTCTTCCGGGTTTTCCGCTAGTGGCCCTCGAATTTCGCCAAGTCTACAAGTGACCTTGAGCGACCCGGAATTCTCCTATTATATGACCTCAGTGTATTGAAACATTTCTGTGCCTATCTGGTTTGGAAGTGTAACCCTTAGCTGCCACAAAGACTGAACATCCAGACTCCCCTAAAAGTTCCTCAGTACCCGTCGCTTCCACCCGACTCCCTTTCCGGTCTTTAGTTGATCTGTGTGTACCCGGAATTGCACTGTTGCCATCCTACAATCGGTCATCCCGACCGCTCAGATCCTGGATTTTTTCTGAACCTTTCCAGTCATTTCACTTTTCGCATGCAAACCTTTCCAGTCATTTCACTTTTCGCATGCACACCAGTATTGTATGTCCCTTGGCAGCTTCAGAGGATCGGATTTCCCTGTCCGTCGAGTATCTCATCTCAATATCTGTTTTGAAAGTCGTTCGGTCACGCCACGCCACCCCTTTGACACGCTTCATGACAGTTTTGACAGATGCACAGGGTTCCGCATTCAAGTGGCAATGACAAGCCTGTTTTGAGCAAGTCAGAGAGCAGGTTCTATCAATAGGATAGTATTTTCATCTCTCTTGGAATCTGCAATCTCGTCTGCTTTATGGAAACTTGCCATCTTTGTCACATCGTGCATGCTCCAAAACTGTGGACGCCTCTTGCCACCACATTTGTCATCTTTTCAACCAAACCTGAGTATTACCACAGTGGTGACCGTGGATCACATGCCTTAAAACCAAGTCACGTGACTCCTCACTTTTATCTTCTGTAGATGCTTTCGCTCGCAGCAATCTATTACAATGATATATGCGTGTTTTTTTACAGTCACAGCATATAGTCTAAATGGGGCGGGTACTAAATTGATGAAATAAACTTATTTGGTAGCAACAGGAGACTCAACCAAATCCCAGCTTAATCTCCTGTTTACGATATTCGCCAAGGATTCGCTTGAGTCTCACGCTAACACTAACTGAACTTGCAAATGAGTATAGTTTGTCAACTGTGCACCGTTTCCTCATTGTCAGCTGTAATAACCGATGATTCGGGGAGGTGGGGTAGGCAGCTGCGCATTGGAGGTGAGAGCTGATAAATTAATGCGTAAATACACCACTGTAGGTGTACTATTTGGTTTTTAAGTAGAGCATAATGTTGACGAAAAATGGGTGGATGTGTCTACCTGATGAGTTCCAAGGAGGTCTCAGCAACCAACCTGTTTCGTCGAGGCTAATACTAATTTTGATTTCCTACACTCATTGCATGGACTATACACTCAACGTCGAAATCTGAACGCTCAACTAAACTGCTGCTAGTCCAACTCAGCATCCAAATAAATTTGAACAAGAGCATAAGCCGTGCGGGAAGTAGTCCTTGCACCGCGAGCTCACTGCCGTCCAGTCATGCCAGCACACTACGTTCCCACAGCCACACAGACAGTCAGGACAATGTATAGTGGACTGAAATCAGGTCACCAGGACAAAATGAAGTGGAAGGGTGAGCAGTATGGGAGGTATTCAGTGTGTGCCCTCAACTAAACGTGTTCTGTTTAAATATCCGATGACTGCACTCTCACACGTGTCCAGTATCCCGATTAGTCACTACACCATTTCTTCCGTTTTGCAGATGAGGTTTGTACCTACACTTAGTCCTCCCTCAACCGTTCGCCTGAATTTCGATTTTTTCCAAATGAAGGCATTTTTGCCGTGTATATCGGTCACCAAATGGTCGTAACACCACCCAACTTCTGCGAACACAACTTACACTGTGGATATTGCTGCCGAACTTTGTATTTTGGCTGACTTCGAAGTCCACAATTTTCATCGGCTACTTTTTTCATTACCCATGGTCGTAGCCGGTTGTAAGACAGAATTTTCGGGAGCGCATAATCCTAATTGTCCCTCTTCCCACCCGAATTCCAAACCATGATTGTGACAGAGCGTAGATCTCATCTTATCCACCCGTACAGCTTATATTGAGTTGACCCTTTTTTGCTCTCCCGGCCACTGTTATTGCCTGCTCACATTCCCGCTGTCTCTCACACACACCCGTTTTGGCGTGTGTCTTGCCGATTGAGAAGTCACCCGACGATTCTTCGGCGCCTATCTGTGGGATTGCTATACCTCCTACGGTCTTTGATGATGATGGTGACTTGTCCATTCTTCGTTTGTACGGGAATTTTGTATGTGAGCCGAGACCACTTCAACTCAGCTGCGTTCAAAAAATTCACAAAAGATAAAAAGAGCGAAGAAAAGTCTATAGAGTTGGAGATGAAACCGTAAGCAAAACGTGTTCTTACTGGCCCAAAGCCATTTTCACGTATTTTCTCATACGGTCTAGTGGTAGGAGTACATGGGAGATGGTAAAAAGTCTTTAGGTCAGAAGAATGGACATACTGTGGCTGTCACCGTATTCACTAACGTCCGGATACGAACACGCCACACGAACAATCCACATACCGACAACGTTATTCTCCAAAGAAAGTCTTTTCGAACGAAACCGGTGGGTCGGACACGATGTCCCCGTTGGTGTCAAGGAGCTAGTAACCTCCGTCTTGTTTTGTTATTGCTCAATCGCATCTTAGGAGAATCCTGTATTCAAATTCGTATCACCTTTGTTTGAACAGTCCTCTGAATGGTCATTCCAGCGAGTCCATTTTAAAAAGCGGAACACGTCGGCAAAGTCCTCTCTAAAATTCGAAGGTTGTACAGCTTCGTACGATGATTTACTTCCATGAGCACTGTCATATCGGTATACTGTCCCATCGGTTTTTGTCAGCGTACTGTTACAGTTCCTATTGTCTTCCGATGGATACCTTAATTGAGGGAGAGAGACACGAATTCCTGTACTACAAACCTTCGTAAGGTAATATTTGAGGTTTCTAGCCCGTTATATTCAGATCCGATTGGTTACCTCCCGAAACTTTCTGTGCACAGCATCGATGTGCATTTATGCGCAAAGATACGTCTCTGTATCCCGTTTGGACACGGTTTTCACATGTGTACTACGGATGTGTAGTACAGAACAATATCAGACAAATGAGTAGAACAGTTTTTACGACTGGGATGTTGAAAGCAGATCACTCACCAAGGAAGTGCTAACGCCGTTCTCAGTCTACACGGTTCTGTTTTTCATCTCCTTATTCGAAAAACCGCTCGTTGTCCTGTACACGGTGTGAAACGTAGCTACTATGTCCTCACAGTCCTCAGTTCCGAGTAAACGGCAGGCTATCGATGAAGCCGATATCGATCGGGCAATCGCCTCAGGTTCTTTATTTGGGCGTGGTAGGGCTGTCATATTCTTATCGGCCTGCTGTCTGCTTGTCTAACTTGAATTTGCGTCTCAGTTTTACTGGGGTAAGTAGCCAGATACCCTAGATAAACGAGATTTGAAAAAGCTTGCAATAATAGCGGGCTGGAGATTTGGCAGTGTGGTAGGTGCGTTTATCTGCTCTTGTCTGAATTCCGAGTTCCGGGAGGCTTCTGTTTTTAAGATCGAACTGATCCGTAGGTTCAACTGAAGCATACTTTGTTTCTTTCAAATTCCCACCAGATACCCTAGATAAACGAGATTTGAAAAAGCTTGCAATAATAGCGGGCTGGAGATTTGGCAGTGTGGTAGGTGCGTTTATCTGCTCTTGTCTGAATTCCGAGTTCCGGGAGGCTTCTGTTTTTAAGATCGAACTGATCCGTAGGTTCAACTGAAGCATACTTTGTTTCTTTGCAAATTCCCATGGGTGAAATATCTCCTCCATATATTTAAGTTTGACACGTGCGTGTTCCGAGCTCCTTGAACGTGGCCACTGCCAACATGACCAAATCCACATATATTGCTCTCTCCCTCCGCCAATCTTCCATCCCGAAATGATTGCATCCCAATCCTCGAGATAAGTCGATTTTGTTTTTCGCCCTCGTATTTTTCACACCGCCGTCCCTCCAACAATTAACAAATGGGTTCCGTTTTGGAGTACTGTTGCGATATTTGGAGCGGTGCTTCCTCTACCTATCTTCCGCTCCCAGTCGTAAAGTCGTGCGCTTCGTTGACTCCCGTTTCTTTACCGATAGCATGCAGAATTTCCCTGTCAGAATCTGGCCTCTCGCTAGTTTGTCGCCATTATCACGACAGATGTGCATCTTCCGTCTCGCTCCCGCCGTTGCTTAGTCACCCACATCTAGCTTCAATCCCCGGCTGCCAAACAGGACTATTTTTCTCCAGGATGTCAGGTCTTTGCAAACCCCTTTCCGGTTTTTGTGTTCCCAAGTTCGTATGGTCTTCAGGACTCTGGTTCTCATTCATCTGTTGTTGTGTTTTGCTGAAGCGTCGTGCAACTCTGTATCGGTCCCTTGTCTTCCTGCTCCGCCCACTGTGGTATATCAAAAGGCGCGGTAGCTTCAGACAGCACTTTATGGAGACAAAGGAAAATTATTACAACCTTATTTATGGGATAATGACATTGTTCCAAAAGATCGTGCTGGAATCTGCGTGAGGGGACGAGAAGTGTCGAGTCAAAGATGCTCGATCCGGATTGGCTGGCATTCTGACCAATCATGGCACACCTTCGTTTGTTCCGTGTCCTGCACGTGACACATCCGTCCAAACGATGTGATGTTCGGCTATTATGGACAGCTGGCCTCCGGGCATCTATTCAAACTCCTGCTACAGTCCACAGTTATGCTCTTTCCGTAGGTTGTTTACTTCCTCCTTATCGGTGTATTTTTATGTTCCACTAGCCGTCCCAGGTTTCCAGTCAAATCCGATGTCCATCATCCTCCCTTCCTGTGATTGGCAAAACAGTGTATTCTTCACCGTACAGTTTGAAGCAAATGAGTCGATTCTTGTCGTTTTCCAGTCCCCTGTTTTCACTCAGTTTGCCAGCTATCCAGTGCAGTTGTTACACCAGTGTGTGCCCGTATATTGATACTACGATTCATAGTGTGCGCCACCACACGATAGTACACCGATAACAGTGAGGCCTCTGACGGATATTCGGTCGGCTTCATTGTGGATGGTGGGCGTTCGATCAGAACCAACACTGAGTCCTGAGTTGAAATTTTGAATCAAGCAACGTACCACTCAAGTGCGAACGTGTTCATGAAAACGAATTCAGGTGCGATCAGTTTGTTCGTGTGTCGTGGCGGTCCACCTCGCTTGATCGCTTTACGGTGACAGACTGTACGCGCAGCCGGTGACTTCTGGTAAGAAAAAAACTCTACCGGGGAAGATTGACCGGGGTAATTTTGTCCAAAGAGATAGGAGAGTGTTCAGATCAAACTAGCGTGGGCGTAGTCCAAATCTCGCTATTTTACGCTCCGGTTTTACTGCACGTCAAAAAATGTGCTACCCATTTGTTGAGTAAACTTTCCATCCGCGTATTTTCGCTAACTTTGGTGCGATCGATTGTCTCTCTTAGGATTCAGTCAGATTGATACTCAGGACATTGAAGTGTTGTTCCCTGTAGGGTTTATCGAAATTCGCCAGTTCCCAATTGAACCTGGTTTCTATCGTGTTTGCTGTTGCGCCATCCATCGGATGGGATCTGTGTGTATGACCGAATAACAAAGCTTGAATTCGTACTCTCATGACTCTCGAACACCCTGTTTTCTTTTGGTAACTTTTCCGGGACTAGGCAGCGTGATCGCGATTGAATAAGGGGAGAACTGTTCAACCGAGTGACGTGAATACAACTGTGACAGAGTTCAACACAGCATGCATCGTGCAGACAAAGTGATACGAGAAGCAATAGTGCGTACTATGCAAGGCCGGATGATGTGGACCATGCGACAGACGTCACAGAAGATAAATACACACCCAGTATACACAGCAACTACACATCCAGGACATTCATGGCTGCATGTTTCGCTACGGAATCACAGCCAACTCAATATCAATTTCATTGCAGGCTATCTAGACTGTAACTGACGTTCCACAAATAGTTTCACTGTTGTTCGATAATTGACAGAATGGGGGAGAACAGGTATCTGGAAGTCTGACCAAAACAGATGGTTGTCTCTCAAGGGTCTGTGGATGCGCCAAATTTATTTTGATGGACTGGTTATCTCGTATTTCCCTCATCTTTTTCCCACTCCAACTTTTTCACGTGTTGAATCGTTCATTCATTTGGTACCAAAAGATCGGTTGCCTAACAACGCAGTACTTGACCATTCATCATCATCGACAGCATGACATCAGTGCTTCACTGCCGTACAACCATGACTTATTTGAAAGCCTTATTGTAAAGAAAAGAATAAAGGTGGACGGGGAGGGGACTTAGTGCTAGCTTAACACAATCATTCCGAGGTGCCTACACCTCCAGACATTCATTCAGGCAATCTGGACAGAAACTGACAACAAGAACGCCACTGA
>NW_008751757.1:57084-57760 GCF_000715545.1 Opisthorchis viverrini
AGAAACTGACAACAAGAACGCCACTGACATCGGTTGGTAGCCATATCTTGTAGTGTCTCCAACCAGGCACAGTGAGGATCACGCGGTCCCCATCCTGGAAGGCGAGTAGCACCGACAGCACCCAAGCGGCTCGTGATCTCCTTCATGAAAACGCCTCTTCGCGATGAGGTCGATCAGAACCCAATAACAACTGTCTTTTGCTTAACAGCATAGACAGGGACCCGTGGAACGTCGTTTTTGTGTGTCTGGGGTATGTGCTCTTTGATATGACTAAGTTGTTCGTTCCCAGATAGCCCATTTCCGTCGAAACAGGAATAGAACCCACGGACATTTGTGGTCATTGTCTATACCAGTCATATGGTCACCACGCTAGCCACAACGATCTGTGATTGTGTGTCGATCACATCTGCAAATGAGTGTAACAAGCATTGCTCTCCCAGCATCCCCCGTTAATCCAACAGTTATCCTCTCCGACAATTGTGTGCCTGGCACGAAACTTTTGTTCCCTAGTATTCTCCGTTCAACTTCATGTTCTGATAACAATGAGGACGTTCCTCAGCCATCTGTCTTCATTCCCCCAGTCCAACGGAATGCTGTTTTGGAACTGGGGCTTCATCGCACAGATTTTTTGACCCCACCTAAGAACCCAAGTTGTTCAACCATGGCCTTATCTTTC
>NW_008751757.1:57803-82370 GCF_000715545.1 Opisthorchis viverrini
AATTTCAATGCTTCCGTCTTCAAATTCCAGGCTATCATTGGCGAGTCTCCCATATGAATAATAGAATGTCATTCGTGTTTCTCCTCTGCGTGTATATGTTTGGCAAGCTTATTATTCAATTGTTTTCACCCCTCTTCCCACTACTTCGCCTAGTATGCTTGTTCGTCGAGAACTACTGCAAGTGTATCCGAAACCAAACACTGCGCTGTCGTCTCCATCCAGTTTCCGACGCTCAGAGCACGGTAAGTGGCGTCTTTATTTTCTGGTTCCATGAATTTTCCGCTCTCCCTCACTTAGTGGGTGTGGCGTACTAGAATTTTTCAACTATAACCTGGTGAGCAGATCCTATTTCGCCTCAGACCAAGTGAACAGCGAAACGTCTGTTTTCTTTCCGTCTACGTGAGGTGTCCACTGACTTTGCATCTCGACAAGCTCTCTCGAGGTTGCATCACGTGGCCATCGTGTAAATTGTGTTGTCTACCTACTTATTAATGGAAGTAGTCCGATGATATTCGACATTTTTCACCACGAATGAGCCTGGAGCCTACGTGGCAAACCAGCAGGACCGTAAAAGCCGTGACATTCGTTTGAGACTAGAAACCATATAACCCACGCACTCGATAGATGTACAGTTAGTGCTTCTACCTACTATTAGCCTGCTCTAACCCTTAACTCAATTTCTTCCAGGATAGGCCGAAAGGCTTGCTTCCCATTGCTGCCCTCGGGGCTACTGTATTTCCCCATGGCCAGTCCTTCAAGAGTGAAGTGAATATTGCCACGGAGAGTGTGGAAATGTTCAAATTCGTGTATAAGTGACCGTGTGGTTGTGCACAGCTATTTTAGTGGGTCGGGTTAGTCTTCTATCCATGATGGTACGACGATATCTCCAACGTGTCCAAATTTTCTTGGCTGTGTCGAAGCGCTGGGTTAGGTTAGACGTAACAGTTGTTGTCCGTGTCCTTCGGCGCTGGAGTCGGAACAGGACTGGAAGAGCAAGGCCACAGGAGAACCTCTGAGGATTGTTTCAAGGATGACGTAACAATCAGCATAATGGCAATTTTCCACCTGCCTAATCCATGGGGACGAATGCAATGAGAGTGATCTACCTCCGGGTTAGTTAATCGGTCATCTCTGACCTTGTGTTATTATTAAGGCAGTCGTACTGCCCCCCCCCATGTCATGAAGATAGAGAATCTGTATTAAGACACTGCAATCCACTTCCCGAATATTATCTACGGCTCTTCAGACGTGTTGGATATTCCCTCATGGTCATGGTTTGTCTAGGCAGACGATCACCTCCCCCCCTTGTCCTGTTCTGTCCGATTTAGAGCAACGGAGCATCAGGACATTCTTCCTTCCCGATAATCTATCCACTTCGAATTGCTCCAATGAGATTAAAACCACACAGAATACAAACAGTCGGCTTATTTTCTTATTTCGAAAACTGCTGACCAAACTTGCGGTTTTTTGAGCTATACTTTTCGAAATCGCGCTTTTAAGTCACTGTAGAGTTCCACCATGTACACATATGTTGTGTTAAGAAGCAAATTTCTAATGTTTTATCCTCACTGATTGATTGAGTTGCTTGCGGACGGTTTTTTTGGAACAGCTTTCTAACCCGTGAAGCATTTGAGTGGTGTTATCGACTCACCGTTTGAAGTGGACTTATAGGGCTCAATAGCTGTTGACATGTCCTATTTGTTCACGTAGTCCGGTGAGACGAACAATAAGAACACCGGTGACATTATGGCATTGAATTCCTGGTCGAGGACCGCGAACAGATGGTCTGTTCGAGAGGAGTTTGTATGGAGCTGTCACCTAAGCATCTGTCTGAGCTCGTCCTGAGATTTTTGGAATCACAGGCTAAACAATGTCAACACCACTGATGGACTTTCTCCACGAGTTTGTGATGTCTTTTCTGTCCCAATTTCAGGTGAACAGGCTATCCCAGTTCATTTCTAAGACTACGTTTACTTCCATTCGTTCACTTATTTTCAGGCGCTAACTGGGACCTAGTGACTGATATCCCATGGATCCACGAAATCTGCTGTTCCTTCCTACGTGGCAGCGAACCCCGTCAGTCAGATCAAGCAGATCAATTCTACGAGGTTTTGTCCGAGATACAAACCGCTTCACACCCTCTCAAACTTCAGCGTCGTGGTATTCATTTGCACGTCCAGTTCCGAGATACTCATTCCTCGCTCTGTCCTGTTTCCGTGTCAGATGAACGACCCTCCGAGCAGGCGAAATCCACTAATTCGCTTCCACAGTCCTATTTAAGATGGCCGCCTTCTGATCAGTTCCTAACTACAACACATCCTGCCTTAGATCCCAACGTTTGGGGTGATGGCTATGATGAAGCAATGGTGGCTGCATTGCCCCCACGGGAGACCAAGCCAACTCACTCCTGGTCTGGTTCGCCTATCTCAGACATCCCTTCATGGCAGCGTCTTCTGCTTTCACAGGAAGAGCCTGACTACGAGGGAATTCGTGACGATACTAATCCACCCGATTCCGACACCCCTTCGAACTCAGGATTGACCGTCTCGCAAATGTGCGATCAAGTAACAAGGCCAATCGCCACTTGCGAACCGGCTCACTCGTCCTCGAAACGTCCCCGCGTAGAACGTGACTTCACCGCGGCCGTTTGGGCCAAGCTGAAGTCACCGATCGCAGTTCCCCACTCCAACTTTCCTACTTCATCAGCCACTTGCACTGATGGTAGTGAGAATGGTGGAATCTGTAGAAAGCGTCCTTCTCTCCCCTACCATATTCACTCTGACCAGACAGTGACGAAGAAACCCAGGCATACCTGTCATAAATTGAATTGATCCCCATGGTGTTCGGTCATGCTGAACAGCACCTTGAGGAACTACTGTGTTTGTATTGTTCCGCTTCAGACAAACCTCGGTTCAGCTCCCTCTCACACACGCACACAGGCACAAACCGGTCACCACACCGAACACTCCATAGCTAGGCCAGTTGTGATCGATCTTTATCTGTAAAACCACTCCGTCCCGTGAACATATTTCCTGTTTTCCGCTCCCCAGTCGACACATTTCCCACAGCCGTTGTGATGCACCACTCAAAGACACATACCTACCATACTCACCGCAAATCACTTCAATGGTTGCCCTGCAGCAAAACATCTTTCACGTTCTTGCGAATCGGGGCGCACAGTCTTTGTCGATTTTGCATTGCATTTCATCCAAGCAGGCGGCCCATTTCCTATTTTTCTCAACCCTTATCTTCTAGCATCTCTATTGATTAATATACGGTGCCTTTTTTGTGTGTCCATGTACGTTCATTCCCGCTCGCCGTTTTTGCACCAACGGTATTTATCCTCGCCTGTTTCCCTCCTTTGAAAGTTGTTTCGTTCCACAGTTCTTGCGTGAATGATCTTCTCGGAGTTCTAGCTTCTCGTGTCCACTTGTCTCCCCGTGTTACGACGTTTCGGTTGTCTCCAGACGTTGGGCACTCTCCGTCAGTGAGTCATTGTGGGTCTGTGATAGCTGTGTCACCCTCTTTGTAGACTGTACACAAGCATTAGTGCTCCTGAAAACCTCTCCTTTCTCTCCCTCTCTCTCTCGATATAGTGAACTTGTTTTCTTATTTCATCACCTGATGCACACTTCCGATCGGACTGCACACATCTCCTGCCTCGCACGTTTTGTGTGTTTTCCACTTTGTGCCATACCACCGTAGATTAGTCAGTGCTTCACCCCAGCTTAAAAGGCTGGCTGTTCTTTTGAGCCTACCATCCGATTGCGCCGATCCTTCTTCGTCTGACCGTAGGATCGCAGTATTTCCCTCCCCCCATCCTTCCCACCGTGGATTTAGTGCTTCCTCTATGAGACCGCGTCCTTCGGCTGGGTTCCCTGTCCTCCACCCCAGCGGGTCTCGTGCACAAGATCGTTTTGTTTCATATTGCGTACGCAAAAAACACTTGTTCTTATGTATTCTGGCTTTTCATCTTGTCTGCGCGCACAGCCCGTCATCATACTGCAGAGCCCCGGGTAATGTGCATTCCCATCCCCCACCCTCACTAATGTTTATGGTGAACAAACGTGCCGTGGTAAAATACTTTGTCTATATTGCTGTACTGGTTCTTCCTATGACACTGTGGGCGACTTGTTTTGGGAGTGTGTGTGACCCTGTGATCTAACTACACGAAAAGTGGCATGATTTTTGTCACGGAGTAATCAGATAAGGTATGAATGTATACCATCAATAAAATAGCCATATGACATTGCTTTTGTGTGCTTGAAGACATTTTAAAGCGATAAGGGATAGGAGCTTGGGTTGTTTTTCGGGGGTAAGATAAGTCATTGTTTGGTTTACTCGCTGGTCACTGCCTACCGTGAGGACACCTGGAAGTTCGAGGCTATCCTAGTTTGTGTTCATCTGTGCATTCTATGTTGCCTGGTGTCGGCAATGTCTCTTTGAATCCTTCCAATTTTTGTCAGTTTCTGCCGACGCTTTGGTCACAACGTCGTATCGGTAACTACTTGGTTGTGGATCGATATTATGCGATCACCTGAATTGTTCCTACTCCCGTAATCCATGATCTGTCCGCCTTTGTGTTTACGTGTTTCTTAGCTAACTGCCCCTATTGTGTCAGATTCGTTTGACGAGTGGGTTATGGCAGGCTGTGTTAGTTATAAGTCAGTAAACGAGTGCGGTGTCTTTTATTCCAACAAAATATGCAACGGAATCGTATCTTGATCATCTAGACTTCTAGAATCAGACGAACCCACTGTATTATTCCCAGAAAACCGGTCTTGCTTAAAATTTAGTTGTAGGATGAACGGCATCGCAGAACTGGTCCAGTGGATTTTGAAGTCAGCTATTTATACCGTTGATGAAGCTGGTCTCAGACACAGTTCACTTTAAGAAATGAATAAAACATTGAATATTAGCATTCAGTACATTTTCTGTCAGTTGATCAGGTGACCGTTAATCTATTTGTCGGGCTTGGCAATTGGCTTTCAAACGTCTCTTACCCATTTGGGAAGAAATCGTCAGTGCACCGTGCCCTATGGGAAGGTTCCGCAAGGCCGTCCATGTGCTTTGCTAGACACACCGAAAGATATAAGATGGGCCGTCGGTTTTCCTTCAGTCTGTCTGACTGAGCGCTGGGAGTGTGATCACACCGATGTTCATGGTAGGTCAACCCTAGGCCCGTGTTTCATAAAAAGGCATTATTTTAGCCGATTGAACATGGCTTATATCAGGAAGGTCAGATTCCTGATAGCAGCCACTGAATGCCCGAAACCTACCGAGACACTCAGCACGTTGACCAGAGAGACATCACCTCAACGTGCAGTGCGTCGCAGCTCTGTATCAAACCCAGACAGCGAGATTCAGCGCTGGTCAAAGCCAGACAACGCCACCGCAGTATACAGCACGTAACAGCCTCGTACCAAAGTTAGACGTGTGCGTCAGCATTGGACCAAGTTCAGGCAGTGTCCCTCCAATAAATAGCTTGAGACCGTTGTGCATTCACACTCGCTTGTTCGAAATATAGCGGTTGTGTTCCCTTCTGTGGGTCTTTTTTTCGGCAACTAGGCACTGGAGCGGGTCAGCGGCAGATACCACGATTGACGAATCAGCAGATATGACAGCTTACGACAGTCAAACACCTGTCGTTGCTGAGTCAGACTACCGAGGGTATCAGTATGACAGTCCGAAGTGATTGCTTTGAACTTGTGCGAAGACATGACCCGTATATTCTAGTCATTGAGAGTCGTCTGTCTTGTGTACAATTGTGTAGCAAGCCCGAATTTCAACCTAATGGTGATAACATTGTCCCGATGGAGATGCGGAAATGCATATTCTACCAGTAAACACACGAGGAAAAACGATTTTCGGTAGCCATGGCTATCTGGTAGTGTGATTCCTGTAGAACTTAGTTTGCCTCAGCTTTGGATCCGATACCGATGTCCTGGACTTCACGGAAGTGTAACGTGAATTCTACTTGTCTTGGTTGCGGAACCTCCAAATATTTGACTGTCCTCCTCTTCATCCATCTTTCTAAGGATCCCCTCCGATGAATTTCCGCTTCAATAGCCTCACTGACGTGATTAGTTGAAAGCCGTGTTAGCGTTTCTAATGGGTCGCGCATACCACCGTCAGTTGGTTTGAGCTCAAGTGGTCAACCTCGAGAACAGCGCCTTGTCACGTGTCTATTTTTTTCTACTTATGCCCACGTTCACTGCAGTGATGGCTCGCTGGGGTAGTACGCACGCACACATCACTACTGGAGTATCTGTGTTCTCATCGATTTTTTCGGTAGAAGCAGGATAAACATTGTATGGATTACGCGCTGCAGTCTGTCCTCTCCGGCTGGAATAACACTGACGCATGTGGTATGTGAGGTCTAGGGAGGGTAGCGAACAATTGTGGAGAATTCTCGTGAAAGCCTGAAGGCACTCCCACCTAATGTACCGTCGATGAGCTTTTCCCGTGGGCGCCGGGATGCACACTTCCCACCGTAAAAAGTAACAGGCAAAGTCCAGGCTTTGTTAGCTATAGAATGTCAAAGGAACCATACTTTTCTTTCACTTTGTTTTTTTTTCAGACAGTTTTATCTTTTTACTGTGTTCTTCAAAGAAGCCCACCAATTTTTCTGGCATTTTATATGAACTGTCAGGTTTCTAACTTATCTCTCCCACGCGGTCGATATCTGTTGTGCGATGGCACGCCTTCAATGTTGAACATTTATCCCAATTGAGGAAAAGAAACGCCGACTCTATTGCATGCCCTCGCGTGACAAATCACCGATAACCCGGGAATCGGGTAACCTCAGACGACACATTTAGTTGCGCATTGGGGACATCTACATCGATTTTGCGCGAATCAACCAAAGGAAAGCCATACAGTAGTACATCCTCAAAAGTACAAACTATCGGAACTTGTCCTAGTTGTACTCTGGCGGGATAGACGGTTCAGAAAATATCTCAAGGTAGTGACCGTTGTGCCGAAAGATGGAATGGAATGGTCGAAAGATGATTTGAATAGCTTCATCTTTTTCACCTGGTTCTGGGAACAATGGCCTTCCAACGCCCACCGATTCACAACCCATCAAAGTTTCTTCCAGTGTGTGGTGTATATCCTGTGAGCACACTTGTTCAACGCTATCACGAAGAGACTGGACCTTACCGTGGTGTGACGGTTTGCGCACCTCAGCGATCCATTGAGCTATACTGGGGAGTGTCCCGCGACACCCACAGAGTCTCTCATACCAGGTTGGTCAAGCACAGTCTCCTGGCTCTCCAGGTTGGGGATTGGAACATGTGGCGACTTGTTCAACGTTCGCCGATGGTGTGAAACATGACTGTGCTCGCCTGTCTAATCACAAGAATTCATTCTCATAGGTTTGACACATGGTATCTAAGATATATGATCTTGGATCATATTCATAGACGCCCATGATGCGGAACAATAATCTGTGAGTATTTTATTGACTACACCACGTCCTCATATCGGATCTTTTCTGGATAAGCCCCGCCAAAAATTAACCCCCGCCACCAAAAAAATATTAAAAAAGAGGACACGAAATTTGTGCTTTTAGTTTTTATTAGAGGATGAAATTTGAACATGTCATTAGTAATTTGCATGAAAAGGTCTGTTTTTCGGTACCTTTGCCTCCAAACGAACTCACACAAGTAGCTCTCCCCTGCAGATCAGTGTGTGCCGCATTGGCGTTTATTCTGCATCTTGTAGATGTGCCAGAGAGATTCGGTGGTTTGTGTGTGGGCTTCAGTCGTTGTTTCCACAAAGTTTTCGACATGATTAACCGCTTCATGAGTATAATTCATGTCAATCATCGTTTCAATTCCTTGATATGATGCCCACATATCGGAGATGATGATTGAGCCGGGAGCGATGCAGGACTGCATTACGTCCATCAAAGTGGCCGCAGTTCAATCGGGCGCAGTATATGAACACCTCTTTAGTTTCCCGACAGATCCATCCGAAAATCCACTGCTGGGGAAGGACTCGCCCTGCGTGGTTTTTACGGCGAAATATAGTCGTTTCGTTGATCTTGACGTGTAGACCTTGGCAACCGATAACTGTTGGAGTCTGCAAAAGCCGCCGCCAGGCGCAAACTTCGCGAAGAAAGTTCTTCCAGTCAACAGCAGTCATATGGCTAATAGATAATTCCTTTGAGCAGAATTTGATTTTTGCCCAATTTTTGGACCAGCAATAAATCAAGAATAGGATTGCTGTCTCAAACTCCATTCTAGACCACTCCAGCCAAGTTACCTTTCGAAGACCGATTTATTGCCGACACTGTCGGGCATTACACCTCCACCTGTCAGAAACAGTTGAAAGTGTCATTTGGTGGTGATTGTTGCATAAATGTTGCTGATGGATCACTTCGTGGCTTTGCAGAAAAAGTATTGCCGTCTCCTTGTCATGAACGAGAGTTGAAAGCGTCAGAAAGTTTATTTGAGGTTTTACGTCTGAACGGAGAACATTTTAGCAAAAAATGAGCCTAGATGCAGATAAGGAATTGTTTTCATCAAAAGTTGTGTGTGTACATTAAATTGGAGCTGGCAAAAAGTGGCGGGGCTTAACTTTTCGCACATGCACTTTTTGCATTAGTGGCAGGACTCATCTGGAAAAGATCCCTCATCTACCCTTATGATCTCCACGACAGCTTGCGTTTAGCAATGAATCAGCTTTGGAACTCAGGCACAACTGGTTTTTTTCTAGATCATTGGGCGCCATTGCACAACACAGGAGGTGAGCAGTTTTCTTTCGACAACCCTAGACAAGTTTCCGGTCGATTCTTTGGTGTTTGATGTGACCATCAATTCTTCTGTTTTGTTTACTCTGACTGATTAAGTAAACCCAGTCATGTGACACACTTTTCAACGATTGCTCAGCACATTGCAACAATAGTGATATTTATAGTAAAAAAAAACCGGTTTATCTGTCTGTTACGAGAGAAATTCAGACAAGAGCTTGGCATCTTAGTTTGCTGTACGGACCAACCCGGAGTGGTTGAAACGATCAGTTTTGCATCAGTGGTTCATACAAGCGACCAAGTCAAGGTACTATTCCGAGAGGTGAGGAACATTAACACAACCTTGATGGAATGTGCAGAGAAAAATTCTTGAAGAGAAATAGTAACACTGATTCTGCACTACATACAACCACAAATTTTATTTCATTGTACTTCAAGCCACAAATTGAAGAATAACAGAAAAGACTGAATGAGCAGGGGTCTGCGGCAGCCTATAGCAAACCCTAAAGTGCCCAATTCTTCTGTTTTGTTTACTCTGACTGATTAAGTAAACCCAGTCATGTGACACACTTTTCAACGATTGCTCAGCACATTGCAACAATAGTGATATTTATAGTAAAAAAAACCCGGTTTATCTGTCTGTTACGAGAGAAATTCAGACAAGAGCTTGGCATCTTAGTTTGCTGTACGGACCAACCCGGAGTGGTTGAAACGATCAGTTTTGCATCAGTGGTTCATACAAGCGACCAAGTCAAGGTACTATTCCGAGAGGTGAGGAACATTAACACAACCTTGATGGAATGTGCAGAGAAAAATTCTTGAAGAGAAATAGTAACACTGATTCTGCACTACATACAACCACAAATTTTATTTCATTGTACTTCAAGCCACAAATTGAAGAATAACAGAAAAGACTGAATGAGCAGGGGTCTGCGGCAGGCCTATAGCAACCCTAAAGTGCCCAATGAGACAATCTGGAAAGAAGTTGATAGCACAGACATCACTGACATCGACTGTCCACAGCCAAGCCTGGGGGGTCACGTGAACCTCATCGTGTAAGGCAGGCATCACCAGCAACACCCTTCTGCTAGCTCACACCTTGCCCACTTCGGAGCATGCACCGTTCTGAAGGGGCACGGAGAACAACTCCGGTCTAGGTAGACGATACTTCTGCATGGTGACGGTGTGTGACGGTGGCTGGTTTATTCAACAGCACCTGTGCTTGGTCTTCGTCTTCGAAATTGAGGGCGATGTTATCTGCGTTCTCCAGTTCAACAAGACTCTCTCCAGCAACAATTTGAATACTGGGGTTTGAAGACCTTCCAGTGTTTGTCTCATTAATTCATCGATGACAAAGTTAAGCAAGAATGGGGAGAGCGAACATCCTTTGAGGACACTACTTTTCACTGGAAGATTTCTGAGTAGCCCATCACACACACGCCCATAACTATACGAATACAAAGCCCGAACTATCATCACAAACTTCTGAGGTACCCCTGTTGAGCATGTGTAGTTAGGAGAACTGACCGATCGACAGAATCGAACGCACCCTTGAGGTCAAGGAGCATCGAAATTGTTTATCTTCCGTACGTATGGCGTTCCTCTAACACCTGACGGAGATGTAGTTGACACAGCCTCCACCCAGTCGAATCTTTGCTTGATGCTCACTGACCAAGATGTGTAGACCTTGGCAACCGATAACTGTTGGAGTCTGCAAAAGCCGCCGCCAGGCGCAAACTTCGCGAAGAAAGTTCTTCCAGTCAACAGCAGTCATATGGCTAATAGATAATTCCTTTGAGCAGAATTTGATTTTTGCCCAATTTTTGGACCAGCAATAAATCAAGAATAGGATTGCTGTCTCAAACTCCATTCTAGACCACTCCAGCCAAGTTACCTTTCGAAGACCGATTTATTGCCGACACTGTCGGGCATTACACCTCCACCTGTCAGAAACAGTTGAAAGTGTCATTTGGTGGTGATTGTTGCATAAATGTTGCTGATGGATCACTTCGTGGCTTTGCAGAAAAAGTATTGCCGTCTCCTTGTCATGAACGAGAGTTGAAAGCGTCAGAAAGTTTATTTGAGGTTTTACGTCTGAACGGAGAACATTTTAGCAAAAAATGAGCCTAGATGCAGATAAGGAATTGTTTTCATCAAAAGTTGTGTGTGTACATTAAATTGGAGCTGGCAAAAAGTGGCGGGGCTTAACTTTTCGCACATGCGCTTTTTGCATTAGTGGCAGGACTCATCTGGAAAAGATCCCTCATCTACCCTTGTGATCTCCACGACAGCTTGCGTTTAGCAATGAATCAGCTTTGGAACTCAGGCACAACTGGTTTTTTTCTAGATCATTGGGCGCCATTCCACACCACAGGAGGTGAGCAGTTTTCTTTCGACAACCCTAGACAAGTTTCCGGTCGATTCTTTGGTGTTTGATGTGACCATCAATTCTTCTGTTTTGTTTACTCTGACTGATTAAGTAAACCCAGTCATGTGACACACTTTTCAACGATTGCTCAGCACATTGCAACAATAGTGATATTTATAGTAAAAAAAACCCGGTTTATCTGTCTGTTACGAGAGAAATTCAGACAAGAGCTTGGCATCTTAGTTTGCTGTACGGACCAACCCGGAGTGGTTGAAACGATCAGTTTTGCATCAGTGGTACATACAAGTGACCAAGTCAAGATACTATTCCGAGAGGTGAGGAACATTAACACAACCTTGATGGAATGTGCAGAGAAAAATTCTTGAAGAGAAATAGTAACACTGATTCTGCACTACATACAACCACAAATTTTATTTCATTGTACTTCAAGCCACAAATTGAAGAATAACAGAAAAGACTGAATGAGCAGGGGTCTGCGGTAGGCCTATAGCAACCCTAAAGTGCCCAATGAGACAATCTGGAAAGAAGTTGATAGCACAGACATCACTGACATCGACTGTCCACAGCCAAGCCTGGGGGGTCACGTGAACCTCATCGTGTAAGGCAGGCATCACTAGCAACACCCTTCTGCTAGCTCACACCTTGCCCACTTCGGAGCATGCACCGTTCTGAAGGGGCACGGAGAACAACTCCGGTCTAGGTAGACGATACTTCTGCATGGTGACGGTGTGTGACGGTGGCTGGTTTATTCAACAGCACCTGTGCTTGGTCTTCGTCTTCGAAATTGAGGGCGATGTTATCTGCGTTCTCCAGTTCAACAAGACTCTCTCCAGCAACAATTTGAATACTGGGGTTTGAAGACCTTCCAGTGTTTGTCTCATTAATTCATCGATGACAAAGTTAAGCAAGAATGGGGAGAGCGAACATCCTTTGAGGACACTACTTTTCACTGGAAGATTTCTGAGTAGCCCATCACACACACGCCCATAACTATACGAATACAAAGCCCGAACTATCATCACAAACTTCTGAGGTACCCCTGTTGAGCATGTGTAGTTAGGAGAACTGACCGATCGACAGAATCGAACGCACCCTTGAGGTCAAGGAGCATCGAAATTGTTTATCTTCCGTACGTATGGCGTTCCTCTAACACCTGACGGAGATGTAGTTGACACAGCCTCCACCCAGTCGAATCTTTGCTTGATGCTCACTGACCAAGATTTCGCGTGCCACTATAAGACGACGAAGAATCAGTGATGCCAAAAACATTGTTGCAATGGGAGTCAAACTGACACCCGTACGGCTAGTACATTCATTATGAGTACCCTTTCTGAAAACGGGCACTATGACCGACCCATTCCAGTTGTTTAGGGCAGACTTTTTCTCTCAGATAGACACCAATAGGAACGTTTCGCCCGAATACACGGCACGTGAAAAGCCAAAAGGGACCCGCCTGCTCCTATCGGATTGGAGGTTTTCTGGCAATTCGCAGGAAGTCGGTGGAAACGAACCGCCTCTCCGGATTGACCACACCCGGATGACACAACTAAGCATAGCCCAGTCCACCTAAACCCTGAAACTTCAAGTTGGCCAACCTCGAAGGGACCAACCTCTCTTCGGTGCACGTCAATTATCAGATCGCCTGCTGGTGTGGTAACAACTATGCTGGTAGGACGGACCAGCATATCTCCCAAACAGTAGCTTGACACACGCGATGAGGCAGAACGGATAGAATTCCGTCCACATCATTCTCGTTTTGAACAGTCCTTCACCCGTGCTGGATTAATTATTCTTGTGAGTCCACATCAAAGGCTCGAGTTCCGCTCTTAGCGGAACTCATCGGCTTTACAAATACTTGACTGGACCGAGGTTCGAACCCCGGACAAGCGAGACGAGCATGCTAGCGCTACACTACCAATACATGCTGGAGTTAGGTGGACAGGTGAACGTGCTCCTGCTTGAGCGGTGTGACTGGGTGTTGGTCTGCAAGGTGAAACTCGGAATAATCGACTGCAAGGTATAGGCCGACCGGAGGTCATTCCCGGCATCTCCACATCGTCCTGTTTGCGCACTCCAACATCCCGGCCGGTCAATTTTCACAATGCTGGCTGAGCTGAGACGGCCAGTTTTGTGTATTGACTCAAAACTCCTGTGTGTAGTTAGCTCAGCATCAATCTCAAACTAGTCCGCGTTCCTTACTGCCTCCAAGTCTTTTATTCTCGTTTCTGTTGTGTATGGTTCACTCAGATGACTGATGAATGTAATGGATCCTCGGCTCTCTTCTCTCTTGGTTGTAATCAAACTGGACTATTGCGATTCAGTGCTTCAACTGGTGACTCTGTGTTATTCGGTGCGAGAATACACAAATTTCAATCAGGCTGATTCGAACCCCTGGCTTCCTCAAAACCATGAATCCGAGAAGCGTGCATGCTTGTGGGAACTAAACCACATAGTTTAATTTCTGAAGAACTATTTGGAAATCGCCACACAACTGTTTTCTCTTAGTCAACCGGGTGAAAGCTGGCAGCTGACGTAAGTTGGACAAAACTAGCTGCGAATTGAATATCGAGTCTTTCTGATGCTGCCTGGCTCAGTGTACACCAAGTAGAAGCAATATTGCATGCAAGTTGTATGCTTCCTCGTAAATCCACTTTGCGTCTCTTGAAAAGTGATATCTACGACGGAATTCGTGGAGTCGCTTTGTAGCATTTACTTGCGGTTGAGTAGCAGTCATTGAATATCCAGGAAAGTTCAGGAAGACGCGTTCAAGGAGAAGATGGATATTCAGTTTTTGTAAACACGATGCACATGAGAGTTTTGCCCCTCTGTCCAATAGTCTGCAACTGGTCAGTTGGCATTTTCTAATATATAACTCTGCAGCAAAGGCCTTCTTTCTCTCACTAGTTTCACCTCACATGCTACTCTCCTCATGAAGTCACCTCAGGTTTTCGCGTTGCGGCATGTGAAAAAACGGATAGATGTGGAAATTCTCATGTGATTCAGTACGGGTGTACAACAGAATTACAGAACAACAACTCTGTATGTGACATACTTGTGTTGCACCACCGACCGAACGCAGTGACTCTCCCATAAAGTGAACATCTCGCACGAGAAAGCGTGGTCGAAAGTTTACTCTTGCAAGTGAAGTTCGTTTCGCTGTCAGTTTGAAACCATGAAACCAAATCTACTGTTCAACGGGGCGAATAGACACGGCGAAATTCACAGGCCATCCAATCTACGTTGCGACGGTCACTGTGTGAACAGCGTGCTAGTGTTTGCCCCCAGTAGATCGCACTCAAAAGCACACTATGTTCACAAAAATCCACACGGGACGCTTCCTATGGAGATTGTAACATATAGCTGGTCGTTTCATACACTTGACCGCTTCGCTGAAGACCGGCTTTGACGTTATCTTGCCTATTCTTCCAAATGGCGGACCCCATAACCCACCAAAACATGTTCATCACACACACACATCGATTGGTTGCTCAAACCTAGGTTCCTGGACTTTCTTCCGTGCTGTGTGGTCGCACTTTATCAGACACAGATGATAAGGTGACGCCCACGAGTGTCTTACCGGGCGACTGCGATAACGTAGAATCGCAAAGTATTTGATGTGTCGACAACTCACCTTTCACCACTTTTGGGAGAGCGACATTGTTTTTAAAGCTAGCAAGTCGAGATATTTTTCTGCATGTTGTTTCTGTTAGGTACTCTGCTGCGATACGACCTCAAGGGGGAAAGTTCAGGCATTCAACACGATAAAAAAGCTGGCAATATACCGGCTTAGAAGGATCTGTTGAATAAACGTAACACATTACTCATAAGGTTGCTGAAAATTCTTCGAAAGCCCGCGACCGATGTCGTCCTTCTTGGGGCTCAGTCCCCGAAATTCCGTCAAACTTATGTTGCTTGGAGACATCATAAACGAGAGATTTACCTGGGTTCCAGGTGAGTGGCAAAACCAAATTTGCTTGAAAGTGAGTGTGTTTCGCCAGAATCTACTGAATCTTGTGGTAGGCATGCTTTGGTATGCTCCAAGAGGTGTCGTTAGAAGAGTACAAGTATGGGGATATTGTAGGGTGCCTTCAGTGAAGGAGTAAGTTCGTACGCCTCTAGGAACTTCACATGAACATTCATGTGTAGACCAGCTCTGAGCGTGAACCTACGTGAATTTTTTTGGGAACGGAGATGGGAATGCAATTCATGTCCCCCGTCGACTGCGGATCTACGAGGTTCGCTAAGACTGCTTTACAAATGTTTCCAATACTGATTGCTGTATATTCACAGACGATCAACTGGACGCGTTGACAGTCTCACTCGGGTTTAACAAGAGAGCTGACTGAGGAGTTACCACTTAAATTTCTCTCTAGGCTGAAGACCAACTGAGACAAAACCGAGAGGAACAATGTGCTATACCAAATCAACTGCAACAAATTCTACGTCGGACAAACTGGGAAGAAATTATGCACACGAATGAAGAGAACGACGCAACCGTCAGGACGCATGACACCCTGTCCTTGATGAGTGGCCGTCTACTGGTGACACCTGAATTGGGCTTGTCAGACCACACTTTAAGGAGAAGACAGAGAATCCGGGACGCAGCTGTATTGTCCGGACAAACATACATAGCTTCTGCGTAAATATATAGGATGGCTAAATGGCCAAATATGGTCATTCGCTTATTCGTTCTGTCCAGCCAGTGGCAACATTCCCGTCGTGAACAGTTTTACACCCACTCCGCTGGTCACAAGCTGCCGATCCGTATTTGGTAAACTCCACGAACGCATCTGCTGTCCGGAACGTGTGGTACCGATGGTGACCTTGGGGACGCGCCGTTCTTTGCGCATCTACTTTTCGTGACTGGACGCTTCGTGACAGAAAGAAAGGCTTGAAACTATCTAGGAAACTCTGGGATCAGATCGAGAAGTCATCTTTTTAGAAAAGCTTCACAGATAATTAATGGAATTATTGCTGGGCGACATTTCACTTTTGAAGAAAGTTTTTTTAGGTCGAATGACTCGGTTACTGGGCTGCGTGAGTTCCAAGAACTGCTTGACAAGATACCCTACTGACAACACGCCTAATCGGTGTTAGATGCCTTGAAACTCGGACAACATCGTTGCCTAGCAAATTAGCCTGAGAGGCTTTTGTGTCCAAAGCGAAACATCATCCACCAATAAGTGACGGTTAGACTCTCAATTTAGACGTTAAAAAGTTCCATAAGATGTTATACGGCTATCGGTTTACACTGTGCACGGATCGGAGGCGGCTCTTCGCCGATAGGTATACATCTCCAAACAGCTGACGCATCAGGTTTGAGCCACATTACTCATCGACTATGGTCGCGTGCTCACGTGCACCCGCAAAGAGCTACATGGTCGTGTGGGGCGCTCAGTATTCGCACAATGTAGTTGGATTTTCGAAAGGCACGACGTGTTCCTGATGGACTAAATCAATCGGGCAGTTGAGTTGAGAGTACCAGTCCAAACTTATAAGCCCCATTTAGGTATCCCGGGGACTCAGCGATGCTGGGGAATCATCACACAAGACTTTTCAGCCAGAGGTTCAGTTGCTTCAGTGAACAATGAAATTTGGTGAGCTGCAAACATGTGAACGTAGATTGGTACGGTTTTTGGTTTGAGCACATACGCAACAAAATGCAACATTTTGGCGTAAGGGCTGTAAAGGTTTTGCAGCTGGGAGCTGTCGTATCGTGGGTGGCCTGCACTGAGCCTGCCAGACTATGCGATAGGGAGAAGACAGAGAACTGGGGACACGACTGTATTGCCAGGACAAAACATACAGAGCATCTGCGTAAATATATAGGATGACTAAGTGGCCAAATATGGTCGTTCACCTGTTCGCTCCGTACAGCCAATGGCGGTGCTTCGGTCGTGAACAATCTCAGGCCCACTATGCTGGTCGTATGTTGCTAAGCCGTGTTTGGTGGGCTCCGCCAACTCACCTACTTTCCGGACGTGTCTTACCGATGGTTTGGGTGGGGATGCGTCACACTCTGCACATGTGCTTTTTGCCTGAGCGCGTCCTGACAGGAGCGTTGTGCGGATAATGGGCGTCGTGTGGACACCCCTTCCAGACTGAATGCACCCATGTCCCATAATTAACCATGTGAAGAGGTGGTCATTTCTTCCACCGAGGTTGACGCTGATGTGTAACTCGTGTTCCGTGACTCACTCAGTGAATCGCCTACTACTCCCAACATGAATTGGCGTACCTACCAATAGTATCTCGTCTTACCAACGATGATGCCTTCCTTACGGACAGGTTGTCCAAAGGAGTTACGCACACAATGAGAACAAAACCTTCAGTGAAATACGCTCATTTGCAAACCAATATGGCTTCGCGAGAGGCTCCACGGGAACCCAGCTGAATCTCTCGTTTGTGTTGTCCTCAGGCCACTGAATGAGCTGCACTAGGCCGTCTCATGTTTCAGTCGCTACGATATTCCAGATACCCCGATATATGTATATTTGCAATGTACTACTCATAAGGTTGCGGAAGAATTTTCAGCAACCTTGTGAGTAGTACTTTACCAAAAACCTCCAGTGATTCATGATCTGATAGCTGCCTGATACCGTCAGAATGCACCACATGCTTTTTTCCAAACGCCACACCTATTCTTATCCTGACAGGACTTATTACAAACCTAACACGTAGCTGAGCGTGTTGTCTTAAAAGTGTTTACGACATTCAGAGCACGGTAAAATCATGTGAGCATTACTTTAAAAAGGAAAAGCAACGTTTGAATTGCACTCTTGGCACATATTGGCTACTTGGTGGAAGTGTGTTCATGCAGACTTTGCTATTCCACTCAATGATGAATGTTCCCCTGCCCTGTAGGATGCCTACTTCAAATGGTCGAAGATAATCCCAGCAGCTACCTGTATTTCGTGTTTAGATCGCAGATTTGCTCGGTTCAGTTTTCCGGATACTCTTGTGACCTACAGTAGTACATAGTTCACTATAACGCAGTTTTCTTAGTTTTGCAAACCATTTGCTGTGGACAGTATTAACAACCCACCATTCCACCTTAACTGGACAAGCCAGGTGCCTTCATGACCCGTTCCATTGGGAAACGGGAGTGCGAATGAGGAACGGGTTTATGTTAGACACTTACCGTTCAACGCTGAAGGTAACTGTGTCACATTGAGACTTGCCAGAGGAGGCTTTCCTTGGGCGGCACGTGGGAAGAACACTAGATGTCATATTTTCTGTCAAACAGGCAGTAGAACGCAGCACTAAGATGGAGGAGCAAGTTAACTAACATTATGGCGCGCTTTATCAAGAGTATGTTCCAAAAAATTTCATGGGACCGACTGTCGCTGTGTAGCGAAATCTGAGGCCTCAGTCAGGTTTTAATTAACTGAGTACGGAAGGAAGGAAACCAATCAACCACATTCGACGATGGTACCTCAGTAGCTGCGACAGAACGGAAGGAACATCCTTGCACTACCAACAAACACGAGTGAGTGACAAAACGCCGTGTGACGAAAACTCGTCATCCAAACGCGACACTCACAACGAATTAGGGTTCCAGCGAAACGAGTCAATGTGGTTCTCTCCACATCAGTGGATAGTGCTATGAACTATAGAAGAGCCGCAACACACTACTCATACGGTTGCTGAAAATTCTTCGACAGCCCACGACCGGTTTCGGTCATCTTGGGCGCTCATCAGGTAGACGCAGTCCCCAAGCTTACTTCAATCCTTTGTTCTACTTGAGACCAAATTGCACGAAATTAGCGAAATACACTCATCTACAAACAAATTTGGCGGACTGGTGCAGCACATTCAGTTGCTGCTGGGTTCCAGGTGAGTCTCCTGCAAAACCAAATCTGTTTGCGAATGAATGTGCTTCGCTGGCAGAAGAGGGTTTTGGGCAAAACGGCCGACCGGTCTTGTGCGTACCCGTATACACCAACACGCACACATACAGTCGCGCGTGGTGACTCATGTCAGACAGGCAGCGTAGCAAAGTAGCCAATAACGAGGGCGTGTTTTCTGGACCTCCAGTTAGTTATTGATCGCTCTGGATTCGGCTCTCATATTCCGGTACCGTCAAAATAAGCCACTCAGTATTTGCACAATGGAATCTATTTCTCGAAAGCTACGCCAATTTTAGGGTCGCCACTTCCTTGTGTAGAATGTCTTTGTATAATGAGCCATTATGTACATTATCTACATGAGTAATTTGTTTAAGTGAGCAAATCTTCAAGGTTATCAAGCATCACCGACTGTGAATACGTAACAGGACATCGCGAATTGCGAAAAAGGCGAATCACTTACAACTTGCTAAATACGGCAGGTCGAACGTGCCGTTGATCCTAGCGGTCAGCCGAACGAACCTAGCTGAGGCATGCGACCAGGAGCCACGATGCCTAATCAACCAGCCCAATGAAAGCTACGTCCTTCAGGCTACTTGCTGCATTTGTGGTGCACCCATTCGTAACGTAAAACAGCGTTGGTGTTTTGATTATTGGACGAACGCACAAACGCCACATAGTTATTTCACATGAATTAATCTAACGCATTATCAGATGCTGTGAAGGTTGGAAAGGATGCAACAGCGTTGCTCTCGACAAACGCGTGTGACCTCCGAAGTGAAGTGACCTCCGAAGACAGCACAGCAAGTTGAAAATCGAATGCGCGCCAAGGGAAGGCGATTTATTAAAACAAATCACGAAAAGCTGATGGTAGATTAAGGTGGTTTTTGGTCTGAGCGCGTATGCAACAAAATGCAAAATTTTGGCGTATAGAGTTTTGTTTCGCTCACAACGGTTTTGCAGAAAAAAAGCATTGTGCGTGCAAGGTTCGTCTCAGAATGGGTATTAAGCAGTAACTCGGTGGCTTACCTACTCGTGCTCTTCATACTCCAGCGAGGTATTTTAAAGAAATTTGATCAGGTTAGGCATTCTGTCGTATAATTTGTTATTTTCCGTCCTAACTGAAGATTTCGAGGGCACGATCACTGTTGGATGTGTCAAACCTGTGACCGGGTTCACCCGTTGTTCCCTGATTCCATGGCATATTCATACCACATAATGTCTGGGGTTTCTGCTACCAAGGTGTTTATTACACTTTCTTTTGTTCCTGATCGGTTGTCCCACACTACTTATGTAAAAAAAAATAAGAGAAGCCTTACTCTTGTTGCAGCCTAAGACATGAGTTTAACCTCATCTTGAAATGCTACTTCGCATAATGTGGGGACTTCTGGGCCTTTGGCGGACTGGTCCCCGTTAGTCTTTCTGGCATGGCTGGGACCTCAAGGAGCTGAGTTCTAGCCAGTTCAACACTATTGAAGACCAGCAGCCAAGACAACGTGGCACGTGAATGGCTACACCTACACCGCACTGCGTTTGAGTTAGCTATCGGGAAACTCATGATGGTGCAATGTTCATGGTTGTCACCGCACTCGTGAAAAAAACAGCTCTCTCGGTTCTCAAGTCGCAAAGATCTGAACTAACACATCCAGTCATTCCGATTGTCATCTTTGAACATGGTGGGTTCATGTAGCTATTTGATCACTGGATTGAGAGATTCCAGGACCTTTAGCAAAATGACAAAACGTAGGGCACACTTTATCCAATGTGCCACAGGTATTTGTGATGACATCATTGGAAACTCATCCTCTGTTGACCAAAGAGGGGTACGAATCGCCATCGTCCGTGTTTTACTAAACCTACTCTCTACCAACATGAGTATGTCGTCATTGCTGCTAAGAATGTGGATTAGTTCGGTTGTCCACTGATCTGCTTTTTATCTTTGCAATACATGGGTCATTATCTGAGGAAGTGAGCTCGTCCTTTACTGTTAAGTTTCGTTTGAGGTAGCTACCTAAAAATCGTCCCTGCTTCACTCCCAACACTCGGATAATATCCAGCCTAATTTGTTGAAGGGTCATGACTCATAAGTTGCTGAAAACTCTCCGGCAGCCGGTTTCGACCTGCCCGAGGCCAAACAAGTAGGGGAAGTCCCCGAGCTTCAGTCGAGCTGTAATTGAAGCCGATTTATGACGAAGAGCACTGTACGGCTGTTTTATCCTCCTTGAGTACCATCCATGGCGCTCATCGCTAGGAAAATTCCTGGAGCTCCTTGAGAAGCTTTTGTTGACTGTTGACGTTCAATATGGATAACACAGCAGCACGGTTTTTCTCGGACGAAACATCAACTGGAAATTCCCAAAAATGTTCACCGATGATCGATTAGTAGCCAAAAGGAAGAATAAGTTCACAAGACAAATGGAATTTTTACCCGGGAAGTCGTCAGCCCAGGAACCAGTAAGCCTTTGACCAAGCGATATGGATTCTGTGACTGAAAGATGAGTAACACTATATCCTGTCTAAGAATGAGTTGACCACATTGCTGACCAGCTGTTTGTGGCTGAATAGTCAAGTGTCCACACTCTAGAGAACCAGGAGGTTGCAATTTCCCTAGAAGAACATGGGGAGATGAGCCTTGCTGAATATTCCTCATAAGGATGGAAAAACTATACAGCGCTTCCCGGCTTAGACTGGCTTTACTTTCAGGACGTAGCCTCAATTGGAAATCCCAAACTCTCTTCAAACCACCAGCAATCACAAGTTAGTTTTTAAACGATTGCACTTCGCGAGTTGTGTCCAGTTCGAATGAAGTAGAAGGTAAGGTTTCTAATCACCCTGGAACTGTGCTCACCTGATGAGCCCCAGGAAGGGTGAATCCGATCGTGGGCCGCCAAATAGTTTTAAGTAATCTTGTGAGTAGTGTGTTAAGTCTAGACGATGCGCTGCGATATCTCAGAAATCGTGACAACTCAAGCATGATGTTGCCGTTGTGCAACCTTCATTTGAAGAGATTCAGTTGGGATACAGAAAGGCCTCCCATCAAAGCCAAATGAGACTATTCCCCGCTAATTCCCAACTATCATACGAGTGAAAGGAAGAAGGCCTTCCCTGCGGAGTTGTTTATTAGAGAAACACCAACTGAACAGTTACAGACTATTGGACAGAGAGGCAAAACTCTCATATGTATATTGTTTACAAAACTGAACATCCATCTTCTCCTTAAACGCGTCTTCTTGAACTTACCTGGATATTAATTGACTGTTGCTCAAATGCAAGCAAATGCTACAAAGCTACTCGACAAATTCCGTAATAGAACTCTCATTCTGTTTCTAAAAACTAAATATCCATATTCTCCTTGAACGCGTCTTCCTGAGCTTTCCTTGACATTCATTGACTGTTACTCAAATCCAAGCAAATGCTGCAGAGCGACTCGACAAATTCCGTAATAGATCTGACTTTTCAAGAGACGTGAAGCGGATTTATGAGAAGGCCTACTACTCGCATGCCCCCATCAGTAGTATCCACCGATACACGAGTATCTTGTAGTTCTACACTCAAAAGATATAAAAGCTAACTGGTAGATTATACAGCCTCTGGAGCTATCGTTCTAACAATTGGCAGTAAACGGGTGTAGTGGTGCCAACAATCCGAGTAAACGTAACCCAGCTGGGCAATGACTGAAGAAAAGGGTGCACCAAGTTCCGACATACAAATTGGTGAGAAAACACTTTTCACTCCGTAAAAAACCAACGATTTAGGGGGGATCCGGGTACATGAGAATCGTTGCACCCAAGTGTTTTCTAATGAGAAACTCCTGTTGTTTGCCATTTGATCTGTTGCCTAAGTAGCCAGCTATGTTTTCTCGAGTCATATAAAAAAGAAGTCTTTTATTTTGAGCCCATATGCACCATGAAATTGCAGAAGCCGTGTATTCGATGGACACAATCTATCTCGAAGTTCCGTTGCAAAGGACGACCGCACACAATCCGCAGACAACGAACCTTGGAGAAACCATCATGCGGAAGAATATCGATTTTACTATTAGCTAGAAAGGACTCAGTCGAGTCTCCCGTTCGGTCAGTTTCAGTAAACATTCGACCGAAGTGCTTTTCAAGCCAAGGACTGATTACTTCACCTTCCGGGGACCTTATGAGCCCCAAACAAAGCGAAACTGGAAATGAGGGCTTGAGTAGTGGTCACATACTAATTATTTCAAAGTGTAACCACTTGCCTGTGTAATATGGTCGGATTCGTTTGTTTTTAAGTCGTTTCTAATATAAATGACACACACATGGGTTTCTGTCTATTAATGGACAATCATCGAGAAAGAACAGCGTGATTCTGGATAAAAGGTACAGAGCACTGGAAAACGCAGAGTTTCCCAAGTTCCAGCGCGGAATGGCGCGTTTTTTCGCGGCCTGTCCCTGCTTCTAAAGCAACGCGTTTATCCAATAATTTGCGAATTCTTAGTAGAATCTGACGCCTCACGCTGCAGCGTACCATTCAAAGGGGTTCCAATTTCAATCTATCTACAATCCTCTACCGGTCCGGTCAGTCAATTATGGCTGAGTTGCCAAAACAATCTGCGGCCATTTTGAAAAGATGCGCAACTCACTGCAATTCTCATTTTGTGTTTGTAAAAAATAAACAGACGTGTGCTCATGCATCGATCTGTGCGTGTATCCCCGAAAGAATGCTAGCTTCTATCGATTGATTGGTGACTTTTGTTTTTCTATTCACGCGGATGATGGCATGATGTGAGCCACGTGTGATTAGGATATCAGAGCACGCGTAGAAAGCGCGAATCAACACCAACAATAAAAGTCATTCTATTCTCCCCCATAACGTGTTGGATGCGAGGCTTTTATATGTACTGGTCGTATTGGGGGATTGAGAATCACAGTTGCTCTAGGATACTATTCACAACCTTTCAAGTAAGTTTCTATAGATGCATCGTTTGTCCTGCTTTTCAAGGTCATTTTGTGGCGTTAGCGTGACAGGAAATCGATGAGTCATAACGCCCGGCCTGCGCTGGTTTCACAATATAGCAGTTAGGATTGACATCGGACTAAATAGTGGAAAATGTTGGTAGCGTAGATGGTCGTTGGTTTATTCGCTGAGTCGGACAGTTTGATTGCAAACGTCTCATCACCAACTGAGGTGACATCATCAGGGCGTTTTTTAGGGAGCGTTGTGGAGCGATGTACACCAACCCATCGCTACGTTGACAGGCTCGTGAAAATTCATTTGAGGTTTCATGCTGCGAGTGAAGCCAATCTGTGCCAAAAATTATTGATCCGAGAGGGCCACGCAGGCTGACATACAGCTGACAGATGAGTGGACCCAGGCATCAAAAAGGAACAAAGTTGCTTGGTCTGGATACCACGTACATACAGGCGCTACATATCAGTCGGGATGGCTGTAATTTCAAAAGTAAGACGCTGTTATCGTTTCAGAAGAGCTTGGTAAACAATCGGTAGTTTTATTTGGGCAACGTCTCGGTTTTGACACAAAAGCTTCATCAGACCAAGTGAGCAGGTCACTAAATTGGCCAGGTTATAAGACAGACGGGGAACCAA
>NW_008751757.1:82701-99069 GCF_000715545.1 Opisthorchis viverrini
TTGCTGAAAACTCTTCTAAGGCCCACGACCGGTTTCGCCCTTCCAGTTCGGGCTCATCAATTAGGCGCAGTCCCCGAGTTTCCGTCAACCTTATGTCCTGATCGGGTTTAGTTCGTCAATCTTCCACTTCAAGCTGCTTCAATTGACCTCGGGTGCCACTGGTAGACTTTCCTTGAACTTTGTGGGGTTGTGTGAGTGCTGTTACTTCCCCGGAGAGAGGGAAGTATTAACTTTTTGAGGAAAAATATCTGAGTGCATTCGAATGCCATGGGCTAGATTGCTTGCCTGATGCTTCTAAGTTGGCGCTCTTCAGGACATAGGATACTGGAATCACGCCTGTCAGACCCACTTTCGGTTTGCTGTAACCTACGTGATGACCTCAGAATTCTTCGTGGCGCGCAAATGGCATTTGAAGTGCATAGGTAATGGAACTAGGCCAGCTGCTGCGCACACGCCAGTCGGACTGACGGTGTCGATAGATTTATCTGCGCATGCGTAGAATGGATGAAATTACCGGAGTGGCAGTCAGGGGAAGCTTGTCAGCAAACTTGTGGATACTGTCAAGAAAACATGGCGCAATATCTCAGATATCTCAGCACCAACTGGAAGATGATGAGGCCTTTGTGTAGCACATTAAGTTAAAGAATACATAAACAAGCTGCGCATGCGTAGAATGGATGAAATTACCGGAGTGGCAGTCAGGGGAAGCTTGTCAGCAAACTTGTGGATACTGTCAAGAAAACATGGCGCAATATCTCAGATATCTCAGCACAAACTGGAAGATGATGAGGCCTTTGTGTAGCACATTAAGTTAAAGAATATCATAAACAAGAAATTCATTTGAGTCCCCTGTGAAAACCAAACTGATTAGCAAATGGGTGTATTTCGCGCCCCCAGGTAATTTAGTTTGTATTGGAATCATCGCACACAGCAGCACTTTGAAGTGCACCGTTGAAACCAATGAGAAGTGTAGACACTGAGCGAAGAAACTATTGTTATTTTGTTTAAATATTTGGTTTCTCCAAGTACAAAATGAGATTGATGGAATCGGTCAGTCTGTGATGAGACCGATAATGGGCTACCCGTGTGTCGAATTCACGAATGAAGTCATGACAATGATATCTTTGAAGGGGATCATCCATTGAACTGTGAATGAACCGACGGCTTTACTGTGGAGCTGTTTCAGTACACGACAAGGTTTCAGTCTGATGATAGACTTTGCAGATTTACACTCAAGATCATTGTTTCATTCACACGCATTGGAACTTCATTTGGCAATGTTTCTGTGTGGGATACTTACCACATCATGTAGATGACTGGCACCACGAAACGTAAACGATCCGTTAGACTAAATGTATTCCCGGACTGTGACTAGTAATCCCAACTCATTGCGTGACCATATGATGTGAACTTTGTGATTAAGGGACAGGCGATGATTCAAGCCAATCACACTGTTGACTGCCTGCTACTGACTGAAGGGTTTAGGCTTCAACTACCAACTGGAAGGTCGCGAGTTCGAACCTTTAAAGAAGTTCATAAGATGCGCACTGCTGATGGCGCCTAAAGAGGATGTCACAGCTATACAATGCTCCCCGGCCTTTTGGAATAGATTGACTTCGCTTGTAGGGTGAATTTTCCATAGAGAAACCTCTGCCGAGTCTGCGAATGAATTTGTGGGTCAGAAAATTTACCTGTGCGGCGTTTCTGAATGATGTGAACAGTGTCAGATTGATAACTTTGGAAACTGTGGTTTACGAGCTGGAGGCTTGATTTGGAACCAGATTCCTGGAATGCACTAGTGTATATTCACATTCCATGCTGTTGCTTCACGAGACGAATGATTCCACTCTAAAACGTGCAAGTCACTTGTCACTTAGTGTTCGGGGGCCAGCCATCTCTAATAATCGAACAGCACATCATTTGGACGGATGTGTCACGTGCAGGACACGGGCCAAACGAAGGTATGCCCTGATTAGTCAGTTTGCCAGCATCCTTGACTGGACGCTTCTCGCCCCCTCACGGAGATTCTGGCACGACCTTGTGGAACATTCTGTGACTACCCTATAAATACGGTTGTGATAATTTTCCTTTGTCTCCATAAAGGGCTGTGTAGAGCTACCGTGCCCTTTGATATACCACAGTGGGCGGAGCAGGAAGCCAAGGGACCGATACAGAGTTGCACGATCGTCCACCAAGACACGACACTTAGGGGGAAATTCAGTCTACCTCTAAAGGGATTGGAAAACTTCACTAGATTTTCTATTTTTTGTGCCAGTAGATGGTTGGTTTTCAGTAGTAGAATATCATAAATGAGAGAATCAGTTGAGTCTCCCACAAAACTGATTTGCAAATAAGTGTATTTTTCGAAAACAGTGCAATTTGGGTTCAAGTAGGACATAAAGTTGACGGAAGCTCGGGGACTGCGCCTACCTGATGAACCCAAAGAAGGGCTAAACAGGTCGTGGGCTGTCGAAGAGTTTTCAGCAACCTTGTGAGTAGTTCCCTTTACGAAAATACACTGCGATATCTCGAATATCGTGCCAACTGAAACATGAGGCGGCCTGTGTGCAGCACATTTATTTGTAGAATATCATAAACGAGAGATTCAATCGAGTCTCTCGTGAAAACCAATTTGATTTGCAAATGAGTGTATTTCTAGAATTCTGATTAGTACTTCAAAATGCTCACATGGGTAAACGGTAATATTCAACTTGCCTTTGTGCGTGAGATGCACTCATTGGCACACTAATTTGGTTTTGCCCAACTAAGACTCTACTGAATCTCTACTGGGGCTCTCGTGAATGATTGTCCTTAAATGAATGTGCCACACAAAGGTCCCCTCATGTTTCATCTGGTACGATGTCTGAGATATTGAAATATATTCCCTACATACTACTTATGAGCTTGCTGACGTACATTTTTCACATTGGCAATACGACATGTCAGTGTCAGCTCCAGGCTTTCTACCTGAAGGATAGAGGGGTCTCTTGATCCTGTATACTGGCCGTCAGCAAATAAACTACTGATAAATACTATCTTTCTCTGCCGCAACCCAAACAAGTGTCTTGGCTTAAACCCGATCGTATCAACTGCGCAGAACGCGATGAGCGAGGCAACCAGCTCAACGACATATACTCTTCCACATCCGTCTGAGTTTGAAGAGCTGATTCTCCGTATGAGGTCTGTGTCATTTGTTGTCCGCCAGAAAATGCGGGGCGAAGAAACTCTTTCCAACTGGCATTTGGTCACGTGATTCCTGATGTATTCGCCAAGCTTTACAATTGACTTAAAAACGTCTTATCGCCATTCGAGAGAACACCACCAGTACTCGGTGCATCCAACCGCACATTGATAAAATCTTCTTCATCTTACTCGATACTCACTAACGACGTGCTAGGTTCTTGATACACGCAGGTTGGTAGTTAGTTTGTATCAACTGCAGTGCCGAACTCGAATATAAATACTGGAATCAATGAACCACCAGGAGATCATACATGAGAATGAGAGAAAGTATGTTCTTAGATGGATGGCCCAGATAGGTTGTTTTACTCCTGGTACGGTGTGGAAAGAAGGAAAAGACTTCAAACCAGCTGAAGCTTTAGTTGTCTGTCTTAAATAGACACCACGTGATCAAACAAATCGATTCTTACGTCACAACACTTGGTGAAGAGCAGGTAGAAGGAGACAGTGCCACAATCCGTACTTCCAAAATAACAAAACCACTAAAAATCTCCGAGATTATTGATTCCTATTCAAAATCACATGGGCATATTGACAAGTCTCGTTTACAGCTGATTCAGGCTTTTTGATACCGTGGGTGGAGTGATGAAAGGAATTGTGAATGTGCGGTATTAACACTTCGGATATCATTCAAAAACTCTATCTTGTGGTGATAAATAAGGAAGTTTGCTGCACACCTGGAATTGTTCTGCTGCTGCCGTTGCTTCGCAGCCCTTTAATGGACCCAAAGTGTCTAGGCACACCAAACCTGAGTTGATTCTGAACTCAGTGAACAATCATCTTCAGTGATGCGTCGAACAATGTCAACAAGACTCAAGACACTTAAAAGGTCCTCAAATTTTAGGAAATTTCAAACCTTTAGAGCTGTTTGTGATGTGCATTTGCGGTACAGTGCAGGGATCTGAAGCTTATCAGTTCCAAACCTGTAAATGTTCTTCGTAAGAAAAGTTTAGATGATGTTTAGACAGATGATCCCACAGAAAGCCTATAGAAAATGTTTATCTTGGACTCTTTCGAAAAGTGGTTATTTCCCCCGAACGGGCGTAAAATGAGAGATGAGTGACAAGGTTCAGGCCACTAATAAAAAGCCAAGTTAGAACCGACAAATCAGAATGGAGTGAGGGCAGACTTAGTACCAGGCGATTAGCAAGACCAGATGATCGTTGGTTTGGGGGAGGGGGTCACTTTATCGGTCGCTGAACGCCGACACACAGACCGGTGTCGCTTATTTCTGACACTTGGTACACCTTTATTCGAAAAGCCACACCAAACACTGATGTCATGCTGATGATGATGATGATGATGATGATGATGATGATGATGATGATGATGATGATGATGATGATGATGATGATGATGATGATGATGATGATGATGATTATCTAGTCATCATACAAGTCCGGAACGGACATCTGACCAGATGGGTAGGGAACCATGGAAGCGAGAAGTATCACGGGCTTAGTTGGAACCAAGTGATTCGATTAATCAGATTCTCATTAAGTAACCCTGTGATAGACTCGAAGATGTACCAGGTTTCGCCATTAGGGTTGTGACTCTTCTGGAGCTTTCTGTCTCTCCACAGATGTGATTGTGGGCGGGGGTTGGAGCCACGTGATTCTTTTAAAAACAGGTGATGATCATCGCATGATCTGTCAACAACTACTCTATGCTCCCGCATGTGTCAATAAAGCTATTCCAAACGATATGGAAACTCCGTTTCCGAAAATCGCTCCACTGTGTTCCATGCTTCCATTACGGGAGTCAACAGCCTGAACAGACAGTCACGTTTCTCTTGGTTTGATTACCCTGATGTGGCGTTGACATTTGGTTGGGGGTAACACAAGTGAACAATCTATGATTCTTGAACCCCATGTCCTCCGGGTGTTTCGCAAGCAGATGAGTAAAAGCCACGTTGGAGAAATGTCCAAAGCGACTGGTACTTTGGTGCCCAGTTCCGATCGTAAGTAAATAGCTTTTCATAAAGGAAACTACCCACAAGGTTGCTGAAAACTCTTCCACAGCCCACGACCGGTTTCGCCCTTCCGATTCGGGCTCATCAGGTAGGCACAGTCCCCGAGTTTCCGTCAACCTTATGATCTACTTGAACTCAAATTGCACTGTTTTCGAGAAATACACTAATTTGCAAATCAATTTGGTTTTCACAGGAGATTCAATTGAATCTCTCGCTACAAACTAACAGTCCACTCTTTCTCAATGTAAATTGTAAATCGTTCATCTGTAGCACCCTTCGGTGCCCTAGCTGCCATACCACCCGAAGGAAGCACGAGGGCTGGAATACTGCCAGTTCGCCCAAGCATAGACAGGCTTGGCGATATCTCGAATATCGTGCCAACTGAATCATGAGGCGGCCTGTGTGCAGCACATTCAGCTGGAGGACATCACAAACGAGAGATTCAATTGAGTCTCTCGTGGAAACCAAATTGATTTGCAAATGAGTGTATTTCTCAATAACTAGTTTGTTGTGGCCGACAAGCTCTCTTTTTTGCTTCGTAAGAACACCATAGGGACTAGTATTTCTAGCGTCTGGTTGTAACACGTTTATGCGCAATCAGGGCCAACTTTCGCGACCTCAACGTCGCCTTCTCTAACGACTATCTATAACACACTGGACCGGTTGCAGCTAGACTTGTTGACTGTTTTTTTCCTTTCCGGAACTACTTACGATAAAAGATATTCTTGGTTTGGTGGCTGATACCCTATCGATCATTGCATACTTTGCCGTTCTGTTGACCGTTTGCAGTATGGCCTTGTGTTTCAGTGTTCTTCAGAGCCGGGCAGATACCTACCTTGGAGACACAAAAGCATAAAGATCTATACAGCAACCCTGAAGACCCATCTCCGCCCTATATTCTTACCATACATTGAAGCCCGTCCCCCGGAGATAGACAGTTTCCGAGGAAACCGCTCTATGCCGACCACTACCGCCACGTATAGCATTGGGAATAGTTCCTTGACAATTCACTATCAAGTCTCCTCACCACAACCAATCAATCAATCAATAGCTCAGAGGAAGGGTAATTTCATCTGAGAAGCTGTCACACATCGATACGTGACCACGTGATATGGTTTCGGCAATTGAAGGATGAGAGGCACCATGTCCTGTCTAACCGGGGACTACTCACACAGCTGATCAGCTGCTCGAAGTAGGACGGTTAATTATTCAACCATTGGCCGGAAGATTGCGGGTTGGCAACTCTCTGGGTTTCGCGATATAAATACCGGTGATTATTTCTGACAAGGTTGAAACAGCTGTAAAGCGGTTCTCGGCTTTTCAGCACAGATTGGCTTCAATGAAAGGAGGAAATCACTATCTGTTTCGTCATTTCCGGACCTGTCCCACAATTCTGTACTTTAGCAGTCATCCAGAGAAAGCAATTTCGATATATCGTGTGCCCTTCTGACCAAGACATAAGAAGATCTCCATAACTCACATTCGTTTGCAGAACAGATTCAGCTTAAGTTAAACTCCTTTTCTTTTGACTCCCTTCCTTTGGGTACATTATGGAACTTGTCTGGTCTGAGGCGACTGGTTTTCGGAGCCGTGTCGACGATCCCACATCATTGTATCAAGTGGTAACTTGCTCTGTTGTTTCCTAATGACACCATGAAAATCACACGTTATTCTTCTTGGATACATTATGCTGCCTCACATCCAACTCCTCGCAGTTCTCGGACAGCCACCAGATATTTATTGCCAGCGGTAGCCCCTAGGGTCTACCAGTGAAGCCCTCTGTTTCCCTGGGGAAAACATCAGTTCATCGTTTCATCTACAGGTCATCCATCTCGATGAATTTCCAGCACTTTGCTTCACTTCATTGGTTGCCCAACCAACGACAGAGAAGCATCAGTGTTGAACATCAGTTGAACAGCACTCCTGAAAAAAAGATTGTCTGAACTGCAGCATGTCTGTGAATACCTATTTAACTTCGTGATCGATGAGATGGTGAGACGAAAGCTGGAAGATCTTCAAATCCTCGGTGTTCTGACGAGTACCTTATCGATCTGGAATATGCAGACGACATCGTTCTCATCTTCGAAGATGAGGAGAAGGCACGGGTGTTTTTGGATGAACTGTCCTTTGGTATTGCTCTTTGCACCTACAAAGTGTAAGGTCATGCTTGTGAATAGGCGGTTACTGAACACGCCACTTACAATCGAGGGGAAAGCACTTGAATTTGCGGAGCGTTTCGCGTATCTTGGAAGTTGCATTAGTTCTGATTGTGGTGTGACAGATGAGGCCAATGCACAAATCTGTAAGGCTAGGACGCTTTTGCTAATTTGAGACATTAGTGGCGTCAAAGTGGTGTATTACTTAGTCTCAAGGAAGGTGTGTATTAGGCTACAGTGCGGCTGTTTCGTGTATTAGGCTACAGTGCGGGCTGTTTCGTTGTATGGGTGTGAGACCTGGCCTGTTCGAGCAGTGGAACTGAGACGTCTTCAGGTGTCCGACAATCGTTGTCTCACAATCATAGCTCGTGTGAGTTGGTGTCGACGAATCCGTAAAGAGTCAACTAGAAAGCGAGTTTTCGGTTGTGCAAAGGGTACTTTCATTGAAAGATGTTTCCAACAACAAAAGCTGTGTTGGTTGCGACATGTGTTGTGTACTAGCAATATCGTGGAATTTAGGTAGCTCGGGTCAACCCTGTACTGAGGATGTCACTTCGATCGGTGATGAGACGTCTGCGATCCAACTGCCAAGCTCGGCGAACAGACTAACAACTAAGGTGTTGCGCATGTCTAACCATCGTTTGCCGACGAGAGTGCTGTTTTCTGCTTCAAAGTGGCGGAAACAGAGAGGCGGCCAACTCTTGACCTGGCACAGGGTTGTGGAAGAGATTACGAAACATTTGGGTGCCGTCGGTGTGACTCGCCTTCCAGGATGTGAACCACGTGAACCCCATTGCGCCTGATTGGAGACGCTGCAAGATGCGGCTTCTAATCGATGTCAGTGGCGGTCTTGTTGCCGGTTTTCATCCAGATTGTTCGAACGAGCGTTTATTTATCACCAGTCGTGTACCGCTCCGCCCTTTGATCAGATTTACGCAGACTCACTCACACCCCAAACATCTGATCAGTGCTGTTAGCCGGAAATTTTCTCGAGGGTGTCGAGGGGTTAACATACAACTGAGTTTGAAGAGCGGATTTGTCCCACCCCTGCTGTCATGTTGTCTTAGTTTCTCTCTCCTTACTCACGTAACGGAATCGTGTCGTATCCCACCAGTTTGGAGGTCTACGCCATAAATCGAAGGGCACCAGAAGTGCTCGCAGTAATACCTTTGTGTAAATCCTTGCCTCCGTCTGTAACCAGGTTTTTTGAGGCTAACAATAGACCGCGTGGTGATCACCAATATGGGTAGTTTGGCTGCCTGTCATGTTTGGCACTAAAAACAGCTTGGATGGCTGGGAAGTTCAGCAAGCTTATCTGTGGAGTTTCGTTGAAATCAGATTGACCAATCAGCTGAGGACACGCTGCTTAGCTATGATTCGTCCAACGGGATCAGGGGGACCGGCCTACCATCTCTGTCATCACAGTCGTGTGATCAATACATTCCGATCAATACATTCCTTGCAATGGACAGTTGCAACTTTAAGACTGTATGAGGTTAAGTTCATTTATTTTCCTATTCTAACAGTGCGATCGTATAAAATTTCGAGCCGTCTATGAGCAGCGCTTATTTCCGCTTGTTCTCAACGGACTTCGTAAATGAGGTATTTCCACAAAATCGATAATTGGTTTAGAGAACATGTTAATGAGATCACTGTAATAGGGCACAGTGATGGACTGGGGAAATGATCCTGTCGCAGGATACCTGTCGCAGGTTGCTTCCCGCAGCCCACTACATGGCTTCATATCTCCATCGTGCTTACTGGAACATGCGATAACCTTTGTGCAAAAGAGAGATTCATCCGTGTCTTAAATGAAATTCATTATCACGTTTGCTTACAATAGCATCGATCCAGCGTGGAGAATACATTAAAATAAGACAAAAGATGAGCTACAATTTTCCTTTCAGTCAAGTCATTGCTGTCCAATAATCTGACCAATAACTTATTGCGGTGGAATTCACGTTGACCTAGACTGCTATGTGGTTGAGTGGTGTGATGAGCGAGTGAGATGACCTTGAATTTTGGATATTAAGCGAGGTTGAACCGTGATGAAGCTTTTCGCTACAATCTTGTGTGTGATCAACAATTTTGGTGTCTTATTCGTTTTTGTGGTTGTACAGCATGAAGTAAGTCTTTCGACGTCTTCTTGTTACATCGAATCGTTTGTTTTTGTTTCACTCTTGTTATTACGAGCAGGTCCAAACGAGTCACGAATGCAATGTATTTATTTCGCGGGAGAATCAATGAATCACAGCCAAAAAAATTATTATAGTTGGAGGGGAAGCCTATACGAGTGTGATAAACACTCGTTTACTGAAACATACATGCAATTAGGTGATAAACAGGAAACCAGTTTTGTATCAAGCTTAGGGAACTAGGCGAAGGATCGAAAACAGTAGTGGGCTGTTCCGAGTTTTCATCGACCTTATGAGTAGTATTGAAACTCATCTATTTGTTCTAACAGGCGTGGTTTTTAGCGAAACACCAACGAAATTATTGAGGGAAGAATCAATCAATAAATTACACTGTTCTGTCGTCAGCCCCCCTGTGCACTGAAAACATTATTTTCAGTGCTTTAGAAACTGGTGTTTTCTTCCTCACTTTTCACAAATCGAATTCTCCCGCCAGTAATTGAAACACATTCGACAGAAACCGGCACGACAGTCGATCATACACATTACGCAACAGAGTTATAAGACCTTCGGTGTTTTCATTGGCCGGGTTAGTAGAACGAGTTCTGCTGAGTAGGCTGAGTTTTATGCCAAAAAACAAGAACTCGACGAAATGCTCCGCTGTGTATTTCATTCTTAATCTTCCATTCAGACCTCAGATAGAGTGGGAAACCCTGAAATTTTGAGTCTTCTTATATTGGTTGGACCAGGGCATCTCACGGGCTTTCAATCAGGTTGATATCAGGAGGGTAACTTGGTGGAAGAGTTCATAGACGAGCAAATTAGAGACACTGAGTGGTATTCAAGACCACAACTGGCATACCCTGACATCCGACCGACTGCGGCAAAAGTGCATCGTTCTGCGCTATGAATGCCACTCACATCGTCAGGCACCATTTTTGTCACGCGAATGTACTAAACGGTTCGACTTGCAACTGTGTTCTAAATCCTGATCCTATCATTGTAAGTATCCAAATGCAAAAGTGACTCTAAAAGCAGGCAGAAGACGTCAGAATGTCATCCAGACATTCATGAATAAAATGATAAAACGATTTATGGAGATTCTCTGATGTGCAATGTTTGCGATCCTATGACCGGCACCCCGTGTTGATTCAGTGTGTTTATGGTTTTCGTTTTAAACTTTTTACAATTTTTCTTCAGTTTCTCTGAGAAATATTCGTTTGAAATTTATGTTCCGTTTCTGGTGATTTTCATTGCTTGCTTATAGAAGCTTCTGTTCACATTATGCATGTTTTTAAAGATTTTGTCCTGATATATTACTGTGACACCCTTCTGGTCAACCTATGGACCTCCTGTTGCTGAGTTTCACCGATGATCACCATCATTGTCAGCTGTAAGAACCGCGTACTTGTTGCACAGTGGTTGTAGCTGCCACAGTTTCATTCACCGATGCTTTGGGAGGGGGGTAGGTAGCTGCGCATTGTAGGCGGGAGATGATAAATTGGTGCATAAATCCAGCACTGTCAAGTGGGGGGATTGGGAAGAGAGCTAGGCATTGAAGGCAATGGCTTGGATGCACGAGCGCCATTGAGGGCGCGACTGGGCCGTGTCTGGCAATGTCTCTAACCGTTGATGTGGCCCGTCTCGGGGTCCCCATCCAGGAAGACGGCAATGACCAGCGCAGCTGAGTTTGCTGGTAATGGCTTTCACACTTCGCCGCCAACCCATTGTATGACCGTCTCTGGCTCGCGGTTTTGCGGAAAGAACCCTTCGAGGAAGTCGGTTGACTGGCATACGCAGCACGTGGCCAAGCCAGCGCAACAGATGCGATGTGATCAGTTCATCTATCGAGGGTGAGTTATTTCTTCCGAATACCATTCGACGGTATTCCCAGCAGATTCGGGCAATGCTCCGAATGTATCGATGGTCAAACACTGAAAGTCTTTTGACGTCTTCGGCGAGCAGCGGTCGGGTTTCTTATCCATATCCGGTGATCAATAGTCTTTGTAGGGCTTATAGTAAGAATACCAACCTCCAAACGACGCGTCAACGCAATATAGCTAATGTAATAACGTTTGATAGGTCAAGATAGATGAGATATTTGTAGCTTTCTAGTTTAGAGGTGCCCCAGTATGCACTCAATTGACACCGTAGAAATGTTTAACCTAGATTTCCCTGCTCACCAATGTCGAATAGTTTGTGCACATTTTTTGTGAATATTGTAAGCAGAACTCGCCCCAATGAAATCTGATTACCAAAAACAAAACGCTGACCGTCGTTTGATGTGTCATTTCTTTTCGAATAATCTTATCAAGAATATGGGCGAAGCTGTTCAAGTATGTCTTGTGTGAATCGATTGATCTACTCTCATGTCCCATGCTGCTGTTAGTTGCTCTCACTGACCAATCACCATAGGCGATCCGAAGGTTGCTTGCACACGTGATGCAGTTATGCAAACCTCACGCCACTAACGCTAACAGCACGTGACATGCGGTAGCATGAAGTTCGACCTCTAAAAGTTAGAGCTTTGAGATTCACCTCAGAAGTCACAGGGATGAGAGACTCCCAGTCTTTTTTGCACTGTAGAGGTAACTCACAATAAAAGCATGTTCGAAGCCTCATTTTCGTTCTCAGAGGCCCACGAAACGTTCTCGGAACGTTTTCTGGCCCTAAACAATGGGCATGATAGCATTAAGACCACTTATGAAGAACACCAGAAGAATGATTGTACAGGAATCGAAATACTGTCAGCAAGGGCTTTTTCCTTGTCGGAGAGGTAAACTGCTAGCTTTGGGGCTCAGCTACAAACTTTAGGTATTCGCGCCAGCAGAGATAACTGCACAATCAATGTTTACTGTTTACTACTTTACTTTTGCTGTTCCAATTGAGCACTTAAACACGAAACAAGCGCAGATCGATAATGGCGCATGTTTCAACAAAGATAAGTCTCATGTCATTTTGTTCCTTCATAAATCCGTTCATGTGTTTAAAAAAATCAAATTGTTATTTGGTACTCTGATAGCATTCAGAAGACCAAGTGTTTCGACCTCCGAGAATGTGTTTCTTCCCACTTATTGCCTCCAAGAAATTACATAAATTGCATAATTCCGAATATACCTCGTCTCGTTCTCATCCATATGTGGTCATAAGCTCTGAAACGTACTCATCTACTCAGAGATATTCAGGAGCTGTCACACGGTCAGTCAGGTTCCCAGTTAACTTCGTTGATAAACATGAGAGGTACTAACGAATCGTTCTAAGCGCAAAGCGCCTACTTATCAAAACGTAAGCCTGTTATCATACACGAACACCAAATTGCACTCAAATGTGAAAGCTTTCAGAAACCATATGAGTAGTGTGCTGTGATCTAATGGTCGTTTTCTGGGCCGGATACTGCTTTGTGTAATACTATTGTCATGTCTGATCGATGAGCGAGTCAGTTATGCAGGGCATTGATGGGGCGTCGTGAAGCGCACCAGTTGACGCACATAACTGGCCAATCGGAATAGTTAACCACAGGAGGTAAGTCTGGGTGACCGAACAGCGAGAAAATCAATAAGCTGTAGGCTAGAGACTCATGGTGGTCGTTGGCTTGTTCGCTGAGCTGGGCAACTTGATTGCAAACGTTTCATCACCAATCGAGGTGACATCATCAGTGCGTTATTGTGGAGCGTAGGAGTGCGTAGCGGTGGGTTGGTGGTTGTGTTTTCCTCTATAGAGAGACTCAGCCCGCATATGCACCGTCGGGTAGTTGCGAAGCTGTCCAATGAGTGTGAACAAAAATACGCATGCAACTGAGAAACTCTGTCGCACGTCTATTGAGGAATAAATTTCAACCCATATGATTGTTTAACCAGTATATGCCTGTGAACCCTACACTATTACAACTTTTTGAAGGACTGATCATAGGTAATTTGGAACGTCTCATGTGCCAATGCAGTTCGTTTTGGAGCGGAGTCATTTGGAACTTTACTGACCAATCTGAGTAGTTAGTTGTGCTGACCTCTCTAATAAGGACTGACTGATGCCTTCCTGTTTCATTCACCTGTGTGGCTCCATATGCTGTTCCCGCTCCAGTGCTTAGAACCGGAAAAAGACTCACCAATGAGGAACACGAGAGGTTTATTGCGAACAAGTGGGTGCGTGTGAGTGCGTCACTTACAAGGGACCTCATGCCATTCGAATTTAACTTTCATCGACCCAGGCTGTTCCGGAATTGATTAAGTGCTTGATTGGTCCGGATGCTTGCCGGATTTCCTGTTAAGCTTTTGGTTTAGTTTTAGGGTTTCAGGAGGTTCCAAGGGTTCTTGGTTGCTTTCAGGAATCTGATCTTCCTGAAAATGTACCACTAGAATACCACAGCCTTGGTTGGTCGAAGGGAGGTACGCTTGCCGCACATTCTATACATCTCCACTTTTGAATTGCACTTTCTTTGAAATACACTCACTTGCAAACTAATTTGGTTCTGCGAGAGACTCACCTGGAACCCAGCTGGATCTCTTGTTTGTGATGTTTCCAGGCAACTGAATGTGATGCACCAGGCCGCCCCATGTTTCATTTGGCAAGATATTCGAGATCTCGTGACACACATATAGTTGTAACGCACTACTCATAAGGTTGCTGAAAATTCTTCACATTTTTTCCGCTACAGTAAACTATGCACTACTGTTGGTCACAAGAGTATCCGAAAAACCGAATCGAGCAAATCTGCGATCTAAACACGAAATACTGGTAGCTGTGGAAAATGAGTTGGTGGGATTATCTTCGACCATTTGAAGTAGACATCTAACAGAGCAGGGGAACATTCATCATTGAGTGGAATAGCAAAGTCTGCATGAATCTAATTCCACCAAGTAACCAATATGTGACAAGAGTGCAATTCAATCGTTGCCTTTCCTTTTAAAGTAATACTTACATTATTTTACCGTGCTCTGAATGTCGTAAACACTTAAGACAACACGCTCAACTACGTGTTAGGTTTGTAATAAGTCCTGTCAGGATAAGCATAGGTGTAGCAGTTGGAAAAAAGCATGAGGTGCATTCTGACAGTATCAGGCAGCTATCAGATCATGAATCAATGGAGGTTTTTGGTAATGTACTACTCACAAGGTTGCTGAAAATTCTTCCGCAACCTTATGAGTAGTACATTGCAAATATACATATATCGGGGTATCTGGAATATCGTAGCGACTGAAACATGAGACGGCCTAGTGCAGCTCATTCAGTGGCCTGGGGACAACACAAACGAGAGATTCAGCTGGGTTCCCGGTGAGTCTCTCGCAAAACCAAATTAGTTAGCAAATGAGTGTATTTCGCTGATTTCGTGCAATTTGGTTTCAAGACGAACATAGGATCGATGGAAACCCGGGGACTGTGCCTACCTAATAAGCCCCCCCCCACAAAAAGGATGAAACTAGTCGTAGGCTGCCGACGAATTTTCAGCAACCTTATGAGTAGTGCATTACGGAATAAACTTTTCTCTTTTGGTTCTGAAACTGTTCTCATCATGAACAAGGATGGGTTGGAGCAGGTTTCTTCTTATCCCCTGTGTGTTCTTGGCTCTTCCATATATAGTAAGCCTCAGTGTAAAAGTGATGCGATGAACGCATCTTGAACACCCTAGTGTGGAGGGGCACCTTTAATGAAAGGGGTTGCGAAACTGCTTAACAGATAAATTCAACCGATTCTTTTTGGAAAAAGTTTGCTGAAAATCGGTAGATTTATTGCTGGGCAACGTTTCGCTTCTGACACAAAAGCTTCGTCAGTCCAAGTGACTAGGTTCCGAGGTTGGTCGAGAATTAAGGCGGAAGGAGAACCAATCAGCTGAATCAAGCTGAGGGATTTTAGTGTATTAGAGTGGTTGAACAAGTGTTGGGTTGGTGAAGAAACTTACATGTGTTGGGGGCCAGCCTAGGGTCTAGTTCTTCTGGTTCGGTTCATTTGATGGTTCCCCTTGAACTTCGTTTGAACCTTCTGTCCGTCTGTGTGGATGAGCTAGTGCTAAGATCCGTAATAAACCATTTAAGGCAAGGTAAGTGGTATCGGTTGTATCTAAGAAGTGCGATGCAACCGCGACTCTACGGACTGCCAAAAATCCACAAGGCAGATGTACCGGTAAGGCCAATAGTGGGTGGCATAGGCTCGCCGCCGCATGAACCGGCGAGATTCCTAGCTGGTATACTAAAACCGTTCACGGGAAAATCAAGCACCTTCATTAGGAATTCGTAGGACGTTGCCAACAAGGTCGCAGGGCTCCCTTTGGAGATGGACGTAGTCGTAATCTCAATGTACACAAACATCCCTAGGGCAGATGCTCTGGAGGTAACTAAGAGGTTGTTACTGGCAGACACGACACTCGGGGAATGGACACATCTCTCTGTGGATGAAATAGTTGAGGGCATAAGAGTGTGTCTGAATCTTGATCAGTTTGTTTTTGACACAACTGTTTACTCACAAAAACAAGGCTTTGCGATGGGATCTCCAATATCTCCAGTTTTAGCCAATATTTACGTGGAGGACTTTGAACAAATAGCATTGGCCGGATATCATTGTCGACCAAAAGTTTTTTGGCGTTATGTTGACGACACATTTGTTGTAATCAAACGGGATAACGACTACCTCAATAGTTTAAACCCACATATTAAGTTGAGCATGGAAATAGAGTCCACCTCGGGCACCTTACCCTTTCTGGACTGTATAACACATAAGGTTGGTGGGAAATTGAAAACGACTATCTACCAGAAACCAGCAGACAAGGAACCGTCTTAAGCTATTCATCAGTACACCCAAAGTTCGTGTACGCCAGCAATGTCTCATCGATGTTTCGACGAGTTAGAGCGCTGTGCACAGAAGAGATCGACCGGACGGC
>NW_008751757.1:100749-157550 GCF_000715545.1 Opisthorchis viverrini
TTACGGAAAGCAGTCTTAGATAAGCCGAGTTGACACGTGACGGTGTGGTTGCCAATCCACTTAGGATCATTAGAAAAGACCGGGGGGAGGTGGGGGGTCGAAAAAGTTTGGTGTTAGGTTTCCCCATTGACCCAACACTTGTTCACCCACCCTAACACACAAAAATCCCTCGGCCGACACCCAACAGGGATCCAGTTTGACTTAGCTGATTGGTTCTCTTTCCGCCTCAATTCTCGACCAACCTCGGAACCTAGTCACTTGGACTGACGAAGCTTTGTGTCAGAAGAGTCGTGTAAGAGGAATGCTGTGACCTTTGATTGGGCTGGGATTTCCACCCCCACCCCCCGGTTTTCGCCAATAATTCTACGTGGGTCGACAACCACACCGTCACGTGTCAAATCGGCTTATCTAAGACCGCTTTCCATACGTTCGCCAGTTCTACATCCTCGATTCTATTCACGCTGCGAGGCTTAGTAATTTCCACCGCCGCGGCTATCAGCCGCTGTGGTGTGAATCGCAGTCCACGATTAATTGTTCACAGCGTTCAATGAATGAAGACACTTTTCTACCTGGCCCAATCGCGAAAGTTGTGTTATCGATTCTTGCGATCATTGTCATCTGCACATTGTGTAAGGCCATACATATCATCGATTCGCCGGATCAATCTGTCCCCTTGAGTAGCCACAAATATAACTACAAGAACCAGCCATAAAAACTGGCCTTTGGTTTTAGCCTCACCTCACAGCCTGCAAGTACCCGCCGCTCTTTGCTATTTCACTCTGCTTACATTCACACGTTTGACCCAATCGGTGCGTCTTGAATTTCAGTGACCTTTAAACGCCACATTCATAATACGGATTGCACATACCTTCTATACTTTCTGATCCACGCCCATTCACTGCTTTCTGTGTGTCACGAAATTGAGGCAGCTCGTTAATTTAGCCAAAACGCGTTCCTTGTATCAGCGGTTTTCTCCATGACTCTTCCATACCACACCCCAGCTTCCCAATTTACCTGAAATAAAAGGTTTATTTTGGCGCGATTTCATGACAATAAAACTATCCGTCGCACATCCATGTAGTTTTTTCGAAGCTTGAAAATCTTAAGGGAGCACGCTTTTTAATGGCCACCCAATTTCTGATTTAAATTTATCTACTCATGAGTAGCCCGGTTTTGTGTACGTATCTGTGGTCACTCCCATGTCCGTTTTATTCTCTCCTGCATTTTGAAAGACCCGACTCTGAACGAAGGTGTCAGCTTGACGAATTTAAGCCCACAAGATCTCAAGCGACAAGGCAGTAATCGATTCCGATGGTAGGAATACAGCGTCGTTTTCTTTCTTTCAGAGGCTAACCTCTAAAATCTAATCGCTAACTTAATGAAAAACTCACAGCCAGCTGTGACTCCACAGCTCCCGGGTGGTATTCTGCCAAGCTTTCCGATCATCCTTTCCGTACGTCACATTTTCTGGCAAGTGTGCTAATGTACGCAAATACCTCTCTGGCACAGCACCATTGCAGGGGAAACCGCAAACGAAGCTTACAGATGTGTGACAGGCAAGCGTAGACCACGTGATCAGCCCACCTGTCCCCCAGTACAACGGAATCAGACGATCATGAATATGAAATAGATGAATCGGTCGAGCCTCAATATGCAGAGTTGTAATGCAACAGTGAGAGTGCGTGGGCAGACATAAGTGGCAAAGCCCATCCAAGCCCGCCGACCGAGTGATTGATTGGTGCCTTCCAGTGCCGTAAGGAAACGACACTGAACCGCCAGCTTTCTATGTGACACCGGCAGAAAGAAAAATCGTTCTGAGCACATTCGTGTCCAGACGCGACATGTTGTTTGGATGATCGGAAAACTGTGTGAAATCCTGGAAGTTTGAAGACGCTTTTGGGTTACAATGGCCTTATCTATGAATAACTAAAACTCCGTTTCAAAACAGCCCCTCTCAACGGTACTAGTACAGTTATGGACTGGAACGTAGGTCGAATACGGCTGCGTTGAACTTCGCTTTCCAACCAGGAGCTGTGAAATTGAAGTACGATGGTGCATGTGCGTTGTCCTTTTTCACACGATGATGTCTTTTGCAATAACCACACTGGTGAAGTCGCACTCCAACATTTCACTCTCACCGCCCAAACGGTACAAACCAGCTTGAACAATCCACCAGCTTCTAAGCCGCGTGCACGCAAACTACTTTTCATATCCGTTCACATGGCTGTTCTCTGCACCACCGCCTCTCGTGACTCAAAGAACACCAAGATCGGGTTGTTTCAGCGTCTATTTAGCCCCAGCTTTAGCAATGTTGTGGAATGTAGGTAGCTCGGGTGCGCTGCTTGGTTGTTGGTCTGCTCGCCGAGCTTGGCAGTTGAATTGCAAACGTTTCATCACCAATCGAGATGACATCGTCAGTGCAGTGCACTCAACTGACGATGTCACCTCGATTGGTGAGGAAACGTTTGCAATCCAACTGCCAAGCTCGGCGAACAGACCAACAACAAACCCCCAGCTTTCTTGGGCGACCTAGACTCCAACCTTGTCTTTATTCATGGTGCCTGCGTGTATGATGCAGGAATAAAAGCGTCCCTTTTTTAAAAACGATGTACAGCCTTATTGGTGACCGTTTTCACCAAATTTAGGAGACGTTGGTTTGTGGGCAATTGTGTCTGTTTCCGTTCCGCGTTGTTCGTAAAGCTTCCAGCACCCAGTCTTGGAATTTTCGGTTCAGTTGTCACTTCAACAAAATACTTGCTGTGTCATGTGTAGGTCCATGGTAACCGGTGCATCAGCCAGGATGGGATAACCGAACAGAAGTGGCAAATGAAGGCTTTCAGTTTTGATTGGTTGATCTATGTATGACATGTGCCCTATACCCTCCTCTATCCACTCGGGGAGCTAACCACAACATCGCAATGGTCGGAAAGAACACCATATTACCTCCTCAACTTCCTTGCTGAAGCCCATCTCATCCTTGATGCCAAACTCTTCAATGCAAGATACATAAACAGTGTCAGTGGCGAGCATGCCGCTGTTTACCAGTGGGACTCCCAAGCCACTGTTTATCCCTCATTGGTTGAGTAAAGTTTACGAATGAGGCTGTATTGATCTGGTATTTGTCTTTGTGCTCGGCGTGACTCCCAGAGGTGTTTATTGAAGTATTGTGGTGCACTCCCCAATTTCCCATCGTCCTCCTTTTTGTGTACTTTCCGCTGGCAGTTCACTAGTGATGTCGACAGAGAGTATGTCTACTATTAAGGGAGAATGTGAGTGGCTCTGGTTCTATAGATGACTGTTGTTTTGTTCGATTATTTGGGCATTTTGGTTGCAAACGTTTGGTCATTCGTCTCACTGTCGGTGTGTCCCAGTGCGTCGATGTGTGGGCGTGTAACTTAGCCAACGGAGCGACACTCAGAGATTGTCCAATACACACACTGGTTTCGCGAGAGACTCATTTGGAACCCTTGAATCTCTCGTTTATGATGTTTTTAGGCACCAGGACGCCTCACGTTTCGGTTGGTACGATATTCGGGATATCTCGATCCGCGTATGGACGTAATACACTACTCATAAGGTTGCTGAAAAGCCCATGACCAGTTTCGCTGTTCTTGGACGAGGCATGAGAACTTTCAGTCACGTTTCCATCGAATAAGTGGAGCTACTGTGTGATGAAAAGCCAAAAATCATTTTACAGCTGCTTCGTTCTCGTTGAGCTCTCCCAACTAGCAGATGAATTCCAACCAGTCACTAGAGGAGGTAGTCAACGGGAAGGAGTCACGTTTCCATCGAATAAGTGGAGCTAATGTGTGATGAAAGCCAAAAATCATTTTACAGCTGTTTCGTTCTCGTTGAGCACTCCCAACTATCAGATGAATTCCAACCAGTCACTCGAGGAGGTAGTCAACGGGAAGTATGACTAGCCCTTTATTCCGTTTAAGGATAGTTAATCACATGGTAAATTGGCCGCTTGTGATGGGACGGTTTAGGCTCCAACATCTAGTTTCAGGGTTGAGGGTCGTCAGGTGCGCACTGATGATGAGTCCAGACAAAGATAGAACGGTTGTATAGTGCATCCTGGATTTCGGAATGGACTGGAGTACAGCTTGATTGAAGATGTAAAAGTAAGCAGCGCGATTAGGACAACCAGCCACGTCGTCTTGATGAAAAATGCTGAACTGCGAACAAATTGGAGACTGCCATCGCAGTTTCGAACACAGAAAGCCAAATATTCTGTAGGTGAAAGACGCGGAATTTCATTGCGGAAGAGCAGTACTCTTGGTGATGATTGGTAGACCACCGTCTTGAAAGTTGACTGGACATTTTGATAAATCTGTGGTTGGATTATTTGTTTGTTTTAGTAACCAACCAGGTCCTCCACTTAGATTGACTAATACTCAGATAAAATGCTCAGAGTAGTCACCATCAGTCTGAATGTTTGAATACATTCACAGCTATCGAGAGCTACACTCATTTGCAAATCAATTTGGTTTTCAGAAAGACTACACCTGATGAGGCCGAATCGGAAGGGCGAAACCGGTCGTGGGCTGTCGAAGAGTTTTCAGCAACCTTGTGAGTAGTTTCCTTTATGAAAATGTACTGCGATATCTCGAATATCGTGCCAATTGAAACATGAGACGGCCTGTGTGCAGCACATTCAGTTGTAGCATATCATAAACGAGAGATTCAGTCGAGTCTCTCGGAAAACCAAATTGATTTGCAAATGAGTGTATTTCTCGAAAACAGTCCAATTTAGGTTCAAGTAGGTTGACGGTGGAAACTCAGGGAATGCGCCTACCTGATGAGGCCGAATCGGAAGGGCGAAACCGGTCGTGGGCTGTCGAAGAGTTTTCAGCAACCTTGTGAGTAGTTTCCTTTATGAAAACATTCACAGCTATTTTAAGCCCTCTTTCTACACCCATTTCAGTTCTCCCAACCATGCAGACTAATTGGCTGGTGATTGGTCCTATGTGGAATACCCTGAAACTGCTGGTCAAAGGATCGCCTGTTTTGTTTCATTACATCCGTTTAATGGGTCCCAAAAAAAGAAAGGCCTCATTTGATTAGGTTTTAGGGATCTGATTATGTATTTTAATCCCTTCCCGTATAGCCCCAAAGCCGCAACAACCTCGTGCTTTGCTAAATACGGTCCACAAACTATCCGTTGAACACTGGAGGAGATCAGGAGCCCAGCTGATTTACCGACAGTTCAAAACAGCTGATTGATGTGAGCAAAGTCCCTCGCGTTCTCAGATGTTCAATTGAATCAATAAGTGATCACCTGACGTAATGTATGATTCAAATAATCAGAACCAGATGTCCATCATACACAGCCTAGTCACGTGATCGTGTGTTATATTTTTCACCTCAATAGCATCAAACGCTACGAGAGAATAACCGTTTGATAAATTTGATATTTTCGCTAATCATGGTCAAATCGCCCCTCCCCCCTTCGTTTTCGTCTCTCCGAAAGCTTTGACAGGGTCAAAACATCAACGTGTATCTCTGGTCAACAAAACAGAACTGACTGTTTCGAGCCACAATTCGGGTGTACAGAAATGTTCCTTGAGAAAGCGGAACAGATCGCCAGCCGTCAGTTCAAGGATTTTCGTAAGAAACACAAAAAATTTGATCATGGCATCGATGATGTGAGTGTCGAGTTGGATAAATTCTGTCGCTTTTTATTGTCCGTCATTTTTAAATTGCCGCCCGTTATAATTTAGTTCAGGTAAAGGTTCATTTGAATTAAGCCTGACTCCCCGAATTACCGATTTCCATAAAATGATTTTGAGCCTGCAGTAACCGATCACGTAGTGGCTAGCTGTTCCCCTCTGGAGTGACCATTCTCAGGAGGGGCCGCTAAGCAGGAAAAAACACTTACAGCTAGTCGCTTGAAGCACATTAATTAATTCCCTCTCAGAAGAAACTACCCTTGAAATGTTGGATTTTAATGAACGGTTACGTTAATTCTAGCCCCTCACAAGTTGATATGAGTCAAGAGTTTAATTACCGTTTTTTGCTTTGTATAAGTAAGGTATCCAAAACAACCCATCAAGGTAAGAGCCTGAATCAGACTGCTGTAACAAAAACATACCTAAGTTGGTGTGAAATCACATCTGAATCGCTGTATCGCTGCACAGGCGCTATCAAGCTGTTCGATCTAATCTGGAAACAAGATTTTACTGAACCCAGCGAATCAGCAACCAAGCTTTGTTTGAAATCGTTCACATGTTACCTCCATCAGCATCCTGGATTGACATCTTAATGGGCCGAGAATTTCCGTACTGAATCGATTGCTCACTGTACAGTAGGCCGGGTTGGGTCACGAACTTTTTTGTTCCAGTCAACTCGCGCAACCTTGCGCGCAACCTCAGAATGGATCGTATATTCTGGACTTGAGCAATCATGAGGGCGATGGGCTACCGAGTTGCCCGAGTACGAATCGAAAATCCAAGGTTGGGCAGGAGCCAATGCTTATATTTCTCACCTAATGCGAGTAAGAATCGGAAACCGATATCAGCTGATCAAAACATACTAAGCGCAATTAAAGTACGGGATAGGTCAATCTTACATGGCTGTGCGGATGGGATCATGTGCATTTCCATTGGTTCCGACCTTTCTGTGACGCGACTTTTTCGCCAAGTGGTCGCCTCCACCCCCACATTTCCGAATAATTGGGTTCAAGTATAACATAAGGTTGACGGGAACTCGGGGACTGCGCCTACCTGATGAGCCCCAAGAAGGGCAAAACCGGTCGTGGGCTGTCGAAGAGTTTTCAGCAACTGTGTGAGTAGTTTCCCTAATGAAAGTTCGTGATCCTGTTTATTCTCCGTCACGTGGAATTCGTCAGAGGTCCCGGTCCAACAATCTTGACTAACTTGGATGACAGAAGCTGACGATTTGACCATACTTAAATTTTCATGTTACCACTCAAAGCAATGTGTACAGCTCTGGGGGACAATAAGCTCCTAAATCCTGATAGCCAACGAGTGTCTAGTCGGGAATAGTTTATCCCGTTCTATCCGAAGGGTTGAAGTGTAATGGTGTCAGGACGCGCCCAGACATGGAAAAAGTACATATGCAGAGAGTGACGCGTCACCAAGGTCACCATCGGTACGACGCGTTTCGGATGGCAGGTGCGCTGGCGAAGCCCACCAAACACGGCTTCGCAACATGAGACCAGTGGAGTGGGGCTGAAAGTGTTCACGACCGGAACACCACCATTGGCTGTATGGAGCGAACAAGTGAACGACCATATTTGGCCATTTAGTCATCCTATATATTTACGCAGACGCTCTGTATGTTTTGTCCTGACAATACAGTCGTGTCCCGAGTTCTCCGTCTTCTCCTTATCGCATAGTCTGGCAGGCGTAACCAATAGACGGCCGCCCACGTTACAACAAATGGGTTTTGGTGTTGCTCACACTGCCAACTGCGCATTTTCATCACTGACTACGGGCGGTAGGTGTACTTTGGGCCGCTTATCGCGTTTACATGTTCTACACACCTCTGACATGTAAGCTTCATTCATTATTCACCTTGAAGTGTCAGCACCTCACTTATAGTACGTATTCAGGGCGGCCGTAGGAAGCAGATTGACCGTGGCTCTTAGGTTCCATCGCCTACACACACACACACACACATTGAGTTGCATTTCTTTGTCAGCAAGTTGTGAACAATGCCAGCGCCACCAGTGGTTCTGTTGCAGAGCTCACTAGCGTACCAGATGTTTCCTCACCGGGGCAAATGATTTCCGTCCATGGCAATGATTCTGCACAGCTACTTGGGCTTCTGGTGTGACAGCTTGGAAAGTGTCAGTAGTATATAGCCGTAATACGCCTGCTTTCATCCCTTTCTGCGGTTCTAAACGGCTTTCCTGTACATTCCGCAAAACTGTCGTTCCTTAATTACTGAGCGTGTAGACCAAACTTGGTCAATCACGACTCTTGAGTCGATCACTCGGCTGAAATGTATTCATCACTCACTACTACCATCCATTGTTAGTTGTGTAGGTCATGGTTGTACGAGGGCTGGGATACTGCCAGGGCGCCGACACCTAGACAGGTGGACGATTAGGGTCCTCAACCAAAGCCTTTGGCTCAAAAGCCTAACCGCATGACATTGGTGTTTGGTGGGGAAATGCAAATGAATTATCATTTCTACGGAACAAGTCGCCATACATGTTCCAACCCCCATCCTGGAGGGCCAAGAGACTGTGTTCGTCAGGCCTCTAACCATTGACCAACCTGGTATGAGAGACTCTGTGAGTGTCGCGGGAAAACCATCCAGTACAGCTCAATGGATCGCTGAGGTGCGCAAACCGTCACACTACGGTAAGGTCCAGTCTCTTCGTGACGGGTTGGTGTTGGCGAATCCGTAACGAGGCAGTTAGAAAGCGCGTTTTCGGTTGTGCAACGGGTACTTCCATTGAAGAATGTGTCCAGCACCAGAAGCTGCGCTGGTTGGGACATGTGTTGCGTATGCCGAACCATCGTTTGCCGACGAGAGTACTGTTTTCCATGCCCAATTCGGAGTGGCGTAAACAGAGAGGTGGCCAACCCTTGACTTGGCAGGGAGTATGAAGGAGATCACGAAACGCTTTGGTGCTGTCGGTGCTACTCGCCTTCCAGGATGGGGACCGCGTGATCCTCACTGTGCCTGGTTGGAGACACTCCAAGATATGGCTAACCAACCGATATCAGTGGCGTTCTTGTTGTCAGTTTCCATCTAGATCGTTTGAGTGTATGTCTGGAGATATAGGCACCTCGAAGTGATTGTGTTAAGCTAGCACTAAGTCCCTCCCCCGTCCACCTTTACTCTTTTCTTTACGATAAGGCTTTCAAATAAGTCATGGTTGTACGGCAGTGCAGCATCGGTGTTGAACACTGATGTCACGCTGTCGATGATGATGATGACTACCATCCATGTCTTGATCTCTGAAGTACACCGTCAGCTCACACACCTTGAACACGAATAAAACAGTAGTTCGTCCAAAAGCAAGATCGATTCCGTTTCACTTACTACCCAGAGTTGCGAACACTAAGACAGAACATATCATTGTCCCAGATGTGCTGCTGTGACCGACACTTGCATGTGGAACCTGTTTTCAGTAATGCGGGAAGCATGGGTGCACTTCAGTTAGCTTCAAAAAAGTTATTCTAGCGCGGACTACTGATGAATGACTGCAACGTCACATGAGCTATTGTCACGTGGGCAAACTGGCGCAGCCAATAGGGTCATTGTGCCAGTGCTCAGTTGGTCTGCAGTGAGAAGTGATCCGCTGGAGGCAGTTGCAGGATAGGTAGATTTCGCATTCACATCACTCTTGTTTGAAAAGTGTTGCACATCTGCCCACACAGTTATTCTGGCGAGTGCACCAGCGCACCCTGAACACCTGAGTCATCGCCCATTCTTGAGTCACCTTACCGGTTGGTCTAACGCCTAGAAGGATGATCCGGTGACTGTCCTAGTTGTATTGATCGAGTGCCTTGTCTGTCAGGTCGAAACTAGTGAACGGTTTTGCGATTGGTTGTAGGTATTTGTAGGGTTTGGTGAACCTCCCAGTTCATATCTCTTTCGTTTGAACAATCTACCTCCTGTCTTGGTGCAATTATTCTAGTAAGCCCATATGAAGAGGAGTGGGGGGGGGAAGCTTTAGAATCGGGCTTGGCTCCTGTCAGAGCACTGTTTTGTGGTTCGAACTCCGAACATCTGGCATGCGAGACGAGTCTGCATTTCAATTGTTCGGGGCTTGAAACATTCAGTGCACTTTAGTGTGGCAATTGTCCGACCAGCCTGGATCAAAATTGAGAGCAAAGTGTATGCCATCTAATCACTAAGGTTAATTAGGCACTGTCTCACGAAAAACCTTGGTTCAGTGGTCTGAACCCGTGCGTATGTTGCCCATCAAGCATGAAAGCAGTGCTTTCAATTCTAGCCATTCAGCCACAGGATTCAACAGCCCGTGCTCCGGACAAGCCTGGGTGTTTTGTTACTACTATGCGAGCTAGAATTATACGTCGAAAAGACAGCATATGGGCGAGACCATTCTCGTGCAATAGAAACTACCATTTCGGCTAGCAGCATTCTTCCGTTTTTCCGTCTGATCGGCCGAACCCGGGAAACATGTTGCTGATTCTGTGGGGCTTATCAAAACGAACAAGGGAACTAAAATCAACAAATACCTGTACGCCATGGTCTCTACTCCTCCCCCGAATACTTTGGATCTCAAATTGGAATAGCAACCATCCTAAACTCGCTGACTTTGTCTAAAAAATCTGCCCCCTGTGCGATCGCCAAATTCCGGCAACAACGCCGCAAAATTCGGGCGGCAAAATGATGTAGTGTGAACTGGGCCCACATCATAACGCCCGTTCAAGCACGCAAGGCGCCAGTCACGAAAACCAACGGGCCTTGGACCGTGTGATCGATAGTGGTCCAGCTTGGTGCCTGTCGTCTTAGAGCCGAAGCGTCTATCACTTCATCCAGCCGAAGTAGCGCCCCCCCGTTACCGTACACCACAACGCGGTCCGCCTTAGCTTCTCCCACGGTTGTGGGTTTCACTTGGACGTACGTTGATCAAGGGTGTGACCACGGCAGTCAGGTGTGCGCATGAGAGTCAATGCGGAAGCGCTATCAACGCGTCACAGCATTAACAATCAGTCAGTGCCCTGATTAAGCTTGAATGTGTTCGGTTAGTATCACACCTATGATAAGAACATGACTCAGTTCAGCAATAGTCCTAATGCCGCCTTCGCATGATGTCATTAGGCGAGGTGCCTTCGACGGGACGGAAAGATGAAACTCCGCTGCAACTGCCCCAAAGCACGTTCAATTATCAATTTGGCTTTTTCGAGAGACTCACCTGGAACCCAGCTGAATCTCTCGTTTATGATGTTCTCAGGCAACAGAATGCGCTGCACCAGGCCGCCTCATGTTTCAGTCGCTACGATATTTGAAATATCGCGATAACATAAGGTTGACGGAAACCCGGGGACTGCGCCTACCTGATGAGCCCCAAAAAGGGCGAAACCGGTCGTGGGCTGTCAACGGATTTCCAGCAACCTTATGAGTAGTACATTACAAAGATATACATGTATGGTCGTTGGCTTGTTCGCTACGCACTGATGATGTCACCTCGATCGGTGATGAAACGTTTGCAACCAAATTGCCCAGCTCAGCGAACAAGCCAACGACCATCTACGTTACCTGAGCTACCGACATTCTCCTCTATAGATATACATGTATCGCGATATCTCGAATATCGTAGCAACTGAAACATGAGGCGGCCTGGTGCAGCACATTCAGTTGCCTGAGAACATCATAAACGAGAGATTCAGCTGGGTTCCAGGTGAGTCTCTCGAAAAAAAACCAAATTAGTTTGCAAATGAGTGTGTTTCGCTAATTTCGTGCAATTTGGTTTCAAGTAGAACATAAGGTTGACGGAAATCCGGGGACTGCGCCTACCTGATGAGCCCCAAGAAGGGCGAAACCGGTCGTGGGCGACGGACGGATTTTCAGCAACCCTATGAGTAGTGCATTACGGACACTGAACCGACTTCTGTTCATGTTGTTTAGATCTTACTGCTGCCTGCCAAAGCTTCATACACATACCATCAGCTCCTGTCGTGGTTCCCAGATGAACAACACTGGAGGCTCAGCTGTTTTAAGTTCAATCACGTGATATCAAGCCAAGCATGACGGTTGAGCTTCATCTTGTTAAGTCGAATAGAACCACTTGAAGCGAGAATATCACATTTTTTGCACACATGGCATTTTAAATTTCTGATGGAGTTACAATAAATGGTTTTACTTCTATGAGTGATTCACATCACTTGCTTTAGGTACACTCTCAGGTCCCTGCGTACCAGATAGGCTAGACTATTTTGAGCAGGTGAGCTGAAATGTCGTACTGATTGCGCCTGTGAAGAATAGGACCTCATCAACGCGCGTGTCGTTTTACTGTTACATCAAATTTCAGTCACTTTAGTTATACTTTTTTTCTTTTTTTTTTTTGGGGGGGGGGGCGAGATGGCTTAAGGGGTTAGAGCGCAATTTTACAAACCGGAAGGTTTATGGTTCGAACCCGACCTTTTTCTCTCGAATTCCCCTGTCGAGGTTTGGGCAACCTGGCAGCCCTCGTGCTTCCTTCGGGTAGCTTGGCAGCTAGGCATCCAAAGGGTGTTACAGCTAAGCACTTTTTAGATGTGTGAGTTTCTTTTACAAAATAGTTTAGAATAGAACAAAACCCCTCACATAAAAATATTCACAACCCTCTGCGAACGGTCTTTTTGACCTTAAGGATGTCACAACTCTCCGGGGTTGAGAACGACTGAAGTTGTAGTGCAATCATCACGTGACAGACAAACAATTTTTGAAAGAACCTTGTGAAACAAGTATTGATTTTTATTTACTTAAGTAAATCTGGGCTCATGAGATGTGGTACGATATTTTGATGTGATACTTTTGCCAGTTTATTGTGAAAAAGAACCTGTAAACTCATTGTTCTACCTCCCTTCTGTGCCCAACCATTGTTCAGTCCTATCCCAGTTCAACAAAACACAAAACGAGAAAGAACAAACATACTGGTCTATTCAATCGGCTACGAGGACGATCGACCAACGGTGAAGGTCAGTAACGATTTGTAAACGATCAATAAGTGGTTGGGTACCCATGCATCACATTTTCTTCTATCTAGGAGTTCTTACTGGGAAATATTACTGTATATTAGAGGAATTCTCGTATAGACTCAACTTCAGGACGAAGAAGAATTGGCCTAATCTTCAGAATTGGATAGCATTTTATGCTGTGAGGCATATTCCCCAAATGGCACTTACTCCCGTTTGGGAGAAGCTCTGGCGAAGCACGATGTCTGTTCAGGACAGTGTATCGTAACTAGACGAGAGTTGCAAAAGAATCACGGGGAGTTAATACATTTCTGTTCACCATACGGGAACCCCCTTAAATAATCTGAACTTCTCCCAGAAAATCAATAGTTTGTTGCTTTTGACCACGACCAAAAAGCAAATATCGATCACAAATAGTGAGTAGTCTGGGGGAATGACCCGCGTCCTTCCTATGTCATCTGTGAAGAACGTTTGCAAGCTAAGTGTCAAGCTCGGCAAACGGATCAGCTGACACCTGGCCAGTAGTCAGTTAACCCGCCCGAGCTACCACCATTCAGACAATATGCACCTCCGCCACTTGGCATGCACAACACGGGCCAGCCACCCTACCTTCAAGTACTGGATGCGTTCCTTGGGCGAAATACCATCCGGTTCACCAAAAACTTATCGCCTCATTGAGAATCGGTTGGTTTCAGCCTATTCTTGCCAGTTTTTTGGCCAACAACCTAAAGATGTCTCAGATCTTCCGCCCAGGATGCCTGTCTGTTGCATATCAGTACAGTCTGTGCTGTAATCCGATTACGGGTCTCTGTAGATGCTGTGATACACCTTTTTGACGCCCAAAGTGACGCGAATTGGGAAACACGACTCCGGCCTATAAGATTCTTGCGTTGACTTCATATGTGTCTCAGAAGCTTCATGGCCAATGCAACTTCCGAGGCACGTACTGCGTTCCACAACTTCCAATGTCACTGAAAACAATGTGTTCTATCTGCTGATTCGCCAATCTGAGGTATCTGCTGCTGACCCCACTCCAGTGCCTAGTGCCAGAAAAGAACTCATCGACAAATGTACGCAGCAGCTTGGTTCCAAATAAGGGAGTGCGTGCGAGTGCAAAGGTGGTTATAACGGCCCCGCGCTACTTAAAGGGCATTGATCCTGACATTCATCCAGGCTGTCCGATAGGCGTTAGTGAACACCCGTCAACATCGATCGTGCTTCTATGAAATGCTTGAACACTCATCGGCTTTTGCTGAATTGACTGGCTGTGAAGCGCTGCATATTGAGGGGGCGTTACCTGTCTAGCGCAGCTGAGGGTCTCAGTAGATTTCGGGCATTCGATGGTCGCTTTCAGGACTCTGACCTTCCCCATACAATAAAAAACAGTGGTGACAAAGTCATGGGATGAACACTAAATGATTCGCCAAGCCCCGAAAGCGCAGTGAGACCAATCCGACAGTTGTAATGGGCATGTTTCACCGCTAAAGAAACTCTGATGGCACACTTCATTGGAGTGCAAGAGTTGCGTGAATCGTAAACATGGGGTCTGAGTGAGCCGGCCTGATAGAAAACCATACACAAGACCCACACTTTCGGATCACTTTGGTGAGTTGCAACCACCTCTGCTCTACAAGAGCTATCACTCTACTCATGAGGTTCTTGAAAAATCTTTGACAGCCCACAACCGGTTTCGGCGTTCTTCGAACTTACCAGGTTGGATTTAGTTGAACCTCTCGTTAATAGCAACTTAGTTCGCAAACAAGTTCATAAATTCATCATTCGGCATCTAGTTATTTGTGCTGCTAGGATGGGGATGAATTCGATTTCGATATTCACTTGGCTCCCCGTGTCCACAAGACGTTTTCGGACTGCGGTTGCCAGTTTGAAAGTGACGCGCTCAGATGCATGCTGGTGTTTCACCGAAGTAGCGTGCTCCACAAGACCAAGAGACGTGGCTAGATAAGGAAGCGCTCTCAACATCGGATGACTGGTAAACCTTGGACGAAAAAAATGCGTGTTTAAACGCCCTGTTTAGTTTACGACTGATGGCTAAACACCCAAACCATCCTTAAAAGGTAAACTGACTTTCGTGGGCTATCTACGGTTAAGAGCTTTTGTGTAATGGTTCTATCGGGAAGGTCAGATTGCTGAAAGTGACGACTGAATGTCCGAAATCTACTGAGACCCTCAACTTCACTAGATGTCGACCAGACAGACAACGCCCTCCTAAATATGCAGTGCGTACCAAAGTCAGAGAGTGTGAATCAGCATTGGACCAAGTTGGGATCGTGCCCCTCCCGTAAAACAGCTTAGGGCCGTTGTATTTTAGCACTCGCTTGTTCGGAATAGAGCTGTTGTGTTCTGTTTGGTGAGTCTTTTTTCCAGCACTGGGTACCGGAGTGGGGTCAGCAATCATATACAACAGATTGGCGACTCAGCAGATATTAGACAGTCTCACTCACGCTAACGAAGAGAACTCAATTCCATCTCAGCTCCAATTCTCGTTTATTTTATTCCCGCCTGGCTCCCATGTTTCTTTTCAAAAACCGGGAGTTGCGTTCATGAAGTGTATCTCTTCAATGCAGTCGTGTAATGGTCTGCCCAAGTAGGCTTTCGGTAGACACTCCGTACATATCCGTTACTTCGTCAGGTAACCCCACAGTGAAAGCAAGGTCGGTCTCTCGCTTATTTTCACAAGTAGACTTATCAGCTAGACGACCAGTGGTAAATTTGTTAAATATTCTAATAGGATCTTAAACTTCGACATCTCGTAAGGGAGTATCATTCACAGATTACAGGTGAAGAGATTTATCATCTCAACATTGCGTACTCCAATTCAGCCACAAATATATCGACAAGAATACGAACTGAAGCGATCCTATTATATCACAACATCTGTTTTGCCTGTAAACAGAAATTTCGCGCCCTTTGCACGGCGTAACATTAATTCAAGCGATGGGACTTCTATATCGATACTGTTCGGCTGGATCAACTCTCCTGTACAGTCAAAAACCTCCGGTATCTCGCAAAATCATCATCTGACGCGAGGTTTTTGGGTCAGATATCGATAAGGCGTTTCCGCTCGCGGGCCTATCCTTCAGTGGTTTCAGGTATATGTAATCTACTGTTGGTAGTGTGAGGAGATTCTCGAATTTTCAATCAGCCAATGCTAAAAAGCTAAGAAGCACTGGATAACTGTTTCATCCCCATTGGGAGTCATCAGCAGTGTGCATCTTTCGAAGCTCGATGAAGCTTCGAACCCGAAACCTGCCAACTGGTAGCCTGAACAATTAATCGGCTCACCTTGAGTGGCGTGAGGTCACGAGTTCAAAACTTCCCGAGGGTTCTTGAGATGCGCACTGCTGATGATTCCGTAAACAACTGTACAGTGGTTCTTGGCACTTTAGTATGATTTGGCTTCACTTAGAAGACGAAGCCCCACTGGAAATATGTTTATCAATTTTTGACGACGTCCGCGAAACACTGTTCGGGTGCTCATATAGACCCAATTCAAAACATGCCTCTGATAGATTTGGTGAAACGTCATTGACAGCCTTCTACCTACCAGTGTAACGGTGATACTACTGATGGGAGTGGCATGCGAGTAGCATGTCTTCTCGCAAATTTGTGTCCCGTCCCTTGAAAAGTGAAATCTGTTACGGAATTCGCGGAGTCGCTCTGTAGCATTGGCTTGCAATTGAGTAACAGTCATTGAATATCCAGGAAAGTTCAGGAAGACGCGTTCAAGGAGAAGATGGATATTCCGTTTTTGTAAACAAGATGCATATGAGAGTTTTGCTTCCCTGTCCAATAGTCCGTAACCGTTCAGTTGACATTTCCTCATAAGTAACTCTACAGCGAAGGCCTTCTTCCTTTCACCAGTACCACCGTATATGACTCCGGATTGGCCCGATTTACCTCCGTCCACTACTCATGAGTAGCTTTTCTTTGCACCCAAACTCTATTTAAGTAAGCCTCAATTAAAATAGCCACTCCAGTTAAGTTCAGTCTACTTCATCACCCGATTTTGTCCATTCTACGAGGCCCCTAATTAAAGTAGCCAACTCAAATTTAGTTCTCAGCTTCCGCAAATTCGTCTGCATGGCCCACTACTGAGTACCGACCATCTCTAATTGTCACGCGCAACTTTCGGTAAATTACGTTTCTTAGATGTTGAAGGACACATCTGTTTCTGAGTTGTATTCTTAGTGCTACTTTTGACCGCTTGTACGCGACAGTGATCAATAGAGCAGCTGGCTCGCACGTCCGTTGGCTTTTATGGTTTGGTCAAGCGCACCAGGCGATCAAGCGGCTATCCAGACCGGGGTTCACGGTAAAAAGAAGGCATTAAGTGGCTGTGGTCCATAACAGGTTCTATATCACAATGTTTCCTGGAAAATAGGAAGATGTTGCAGAGATTCAGTGGTCTTTCTTAAGCGGTGGCATTATTCTATGGTACACATTTTTGGATCCTCCTAACCAACTGCAACTCATGTTCCAGGATGAACAGGGACACCAGATTTGAACAGTTTGGTCGATTGATTACTTGCTTTGTAGCCTTTGTTGAGCCGAGCACGCTAACCTCATATAGCCTGCCAGCACATTGTTGAGCCGAGCACGCTAACCTCATATAACCTGCCTGCCCCCACGAAAAGCTTTCTCATGATTGTTCTTCACTAGAACCTAGCTGTTGAGTGCAAATCTATCGCTGACGCTGGAGCTTCTGAACATTTCTCGGTCGCAGTCACTGAATGCGAGACCATAAAGTCGTTTTCGCCCAATTAATCACAAGCACTGTCCATGTTTTGATTTAGTGTCCAGTGACTCACCGTTATTTGCAGACTTTCACTTGCATTTTGGACAGTCGTTGTGAGTTCGTACAAATAAAGGATCTAGGGCTGAAGATCATTGATAGCGACATGAACAGCAAAGTTGGACATAAGAAATATCATATTCTGAAACTTACGGACGATGTCATCAGTCAGAAACACTTGCGACTAAACATTCCTTATGTGCTTCCATGTCGACACCGTCTTAAGGTCACATTCGGGTCACTCCTGGAAGCAGCGATGCTCAGAGACGAAAGCTTGGCTACTAATTTTAGAAAGGTCTGCATTTGAGCACAATCACTTTTGCTTTGGTTTACGTCATCGCATGGTTACTACATTGTCACTTCCACTTGCTCAGATTCACCAGTGCTCAAACTATCCGAGTAGAACAAATAGTGATTGAGCCCTTCGACGAATCATCGTTGAGTAATACCTTCAAAAGCTGGTGAATTGGAGCATGTTTCGAATGCTACATGTGTTCCCAGACGGAATCGTTGAAGCTTACACATCTTTTCCACCATACGTTCACAGCGACTTCCATAGCCATTCTACCGGCAGATCGCACTACTGGAACCTACATGCAGTTCTTTCAGACTGATATAAAAAACGTTTAATCCTTGTGGCAATCAAGTTGTTGTGCTCACACTGTTGAGACATTGACTACGGACGCCGCTTCGATGCTATCTAAGACCATAGATTAGAGGGAACAAAAATGCTTCTGTACTTTGTGCTAAGGTCATTGGAATAGCGCATAGGTTTCTTCATTCTGAGGTATCACTTTCCTTCAACTTACTGTGATTTATTTGTGGAAATCTGAAATCTGAATCGGTGATGGTGGAAATCTGAAATCTGAAATCGGTGATGATCGCCCAGTTGGCTAGGTTCGTTGCCATTCCTTGAGCTGGCTAAAGATTGGTCAGTAAAGGGTCAGCTGTGGCCTTCGGTATTCTTTCCCGCCCTCCTTAAACGAAACTCGCGATTCCGATGGGCTGCTCCTGTGACAGGCCACATCGATTCATTCAAAAACAAATGCTGAAAGTCTGATGAATACGCTTGCAATAAGTCTTGCGCCGAACTTGGCCGAACAGCAATACTCGAAATGAGTGCTGCACTAAAAGGAAAGCCCTGTGTAGGACAAGCGTGACTGCAACGATCGTCCGTCTCAGTTTCGTCCGCTACTTTCGTGGCTGTCGCAACAGCTGAAGACAACCCTGGGTTTCCATGATGCCAACGCCTTCACTGTGTGTAATAAGGCTTGACCTTGAGCATGACCTTGACGCACCCAGTTTGCCAGACAGCATGTCTACAAATTGTATGAGAACCGGCAGGTCGATATTGATCGTTGTCTGGTTCACGTGATGGTGGTGGTGGTGGTACCGAGACCTTGAAAGCTCGATGGACGGCCAAAGGCCCCTATATCGCTTGGGTGGTTGGTGCGACACGGAAGTGGGACTGATCCCTCTGCCTCAGCATATACCTAATACGATCAAGGCCAGCGATGAGAAACGTATGAAGATGGACGCGACAGAACGCCTTGCAAAATCACAGGAATGAGCGCAAAACGAGCCCTTATTTGGCCCTTGAACATCGAATGCATATAGATGTTTGAAAATACAACAGAAGCGCGATATTACTGTATACTGTCTGACACCATGGTTCGTTCGATGGACCTATGGTTCCCGGCTAATTTGGCAATCGCAACTGAGCCAATCGAGTTACGAGGACGCTGACCTTCAATCAACCAATCACATAAAGCGAAATTAGATACCCCCTAGGGTCCATATAGGTGCATCCAGACAAGGAGAAAGCAGTGACGCCGTTCCTGCAACTAGTGACGAAACTTTTCCAATCACGCCCGGCGAACAGATTACCACATCTCTGGCCCACGATGACTAAACTACCAATAGTTCATTAAACGCTACTCACCCCACCAGAAGTACAAAATGTGCCTGCCATATAGCTAATCCCCCAACTGTTGTCGTTACTTTCGCCTTGGTATGCACCCTTGAGCAATGTACCAGCCTTTCACATGGTGTGACAGCGGGGACCGCTGTGATTCTAATTAATGGCCAGAAGCAAATCATACTGTGTGATCAATTTTAGTTACTCCTAGTTGCATCGGAGAGTCATATATATTGAGCGTTCAAGAGATGCTAGCGACATTGTTGGATCCGGTGTAAAGTGAACTCTAATTCGAACTGAAGGCTGTTTTCAATCTGCCTGTTGATTTTCAGGCTATTTCGAACTCGTTCTTTCCAACGGCATTCATGTTATTCCTTTCATGGTGTCCCTCAAGTTATTTGTCGGAATTTATTGGTCCATCCTTTGGAATTCTAGTCCGATAAACTGCACGCTCCCATTGAAATTGACCGACTTGCACCAGAAGAAACGTGCTGCGACAGCGGTAAAACCCAGCGCCTGCTGCACAAGAACACCAAAGGGGCTTACACTCAGACATTTATTAGGCCGGTTTAGTTTTGCTAATCAGACTACTGATAACCAGATCGGAAGTAGTGGAGCCACTGTCATCAATTTCCTACCAAAAGTTCGAAAATAACTTACAAGTAGGAGCCAGCCAGAGTTCAAATGTACAAGGAACACAAAACGTGTGATGAGATGAACCATTAAATAGTGTATTGTAACTAACTGATGTCCCCGCTTTAGTGCCTTAGTTTCGGAAAAAGACTCACCAACAACGAATACAACAGCTTGGTTGCGAAAAAACGAGTGCAAGGATTACAAGGGGCTACACGTGGCACCCTTTTTGACCTTGAATCCAGGCTATCCAATCGCAGAAGGGTGAGCACTCATCACTGCCGTGATCCTCCAGAATGTTGGGTTCTGATTTGGATGATGTGAGTAAAACTACTGAGGCATGATAACGATTGGTTTTCATCGCTATTCGTGGAATGAAATCACGAATACTGTACTGCAATGGAAAACTTTAAACCTGACTGTCACAATACAGTGGATGAGACAGGCACACGTTTCAGATAGATCTCTCGGTGTTTTCACAACATGAAGCTGATAGCACAGATAGCAAAGACATCAATCGCTCCACCAGATCAGTGCTATTGTCCTAGCGAGTGACAAATGTGAACGTTATAAGTCCAGGCTGTCACTAGCAGAGATGCAGACTAAAATGAACTTTCACAAACCGGTCCTTCGTGTGTCTTCGGGTTCGTAGGTGGAAAGTGCAAGTGATGCCCGAGAAAGTATACACGGACTCAAGTTGTTCGAAGGACTAATGAAGTTTCGCTTAAAGCCTGAGCAGAGAATCAGAATTCTTTCGGGTTATGCTGTTATTGTGGCTGGCCAACATCCAGCTGTGGTTAGGTACAGTCATGTGAGAGGCAAATGAAACGGTAAATTCGAAATGATCGCCTGGCTATGAACAAACGCGACTTGTGAATTTACACGGCAGTGAAGCGGATGTATTTCTTGGCGAGATTAACTCTTTCACGTAATGAATACGCACGCGGTACGTGGATCGTTTAAGTTCCGGATTGTGTTCTCTGAATGATTACGTAACGCCGCACTTTTGGACTCTCCACAAGCTAACGAGGTGACAAACTTGAAGTCACTGCAGCTGGAGCTTAAGTGGTGCTCTTTTCCAAACTCCACAAGTCTAGTTGGCGAAAACTGAAGTCAGTCGTTCTTATTTTTAATTGAATCCGTAGGAAATTGTGCGACCGTTTCACCGTCAACAGTGCACGTCTCACGAAACGTCGGCAAGGAGTTTCGGACCCGCGACCTCCCGGCTAGTAGTTTGAACTCTTCACCGTTCGACCACGAGCGGCTGTTCAGCAGTGTGAGTAACTCGCACCTAGACAGGATATAGCGCCGCTCATCCTTCAATCACGGGATCCACATCACGTGGTCACCAATGTTGACTGGCTCCTCGAGCAACGATTGCTCAGATGGAAGTTTCACTCATCGGGTGAAGTTTATTCTTCCACTGACCTACCTGTAAATTGTCTGTAGTGTGAGGAAATTTGGGAGCCAAACGGAAGGTCGCGGATCCGAGACTTTCTGGAGTTTCGTGAGGCGCGAACTACCGATGATTCCCAATAAGGATGAAAGAGCTTCTCGACTTTTCAGGACTTACAGGACGAAATTTCTAGCAAAAGTCCCAAATGTCCACATACTACTAACAGTTGCAATCAATTTATACACCTGATGCACTTGAATTGTAAAAATGGATCAATAACTCACTCAGTTTTTGGAACAGTTTGAGTGTTGCTTGCTTGGAGCCAAAAACAATCAGTTGATCACCGAATTTAGTCATATTTATCAGTAATACTTTGGAAGAGCACAAGATAATCTGTCAAGCGATGTACAAATTTGAGATATTCCATTTACTGTATTCACCTTGCATGCGTCAATTCCCCTAAAAGGAACAGATGGAAGGTTTTCGCACTGCCATTTGTCCATGAGTTTCAGAATACTACTTATCATTCCGTTTTCAACTCAAATTCAGGTTCATCGACCAGCAGTTCACCTACAAGCACACTCGATCAGAGGTCCATGCCTCGCTGGAATTCAGCGTGCGGTATCGGTGTCATCCCTGACGGGCGTGCTGGATCTTCGGACCCTGGAACACGATCCAACACCTTGACTAACCACTCACGGTGCCGCTCGGCTTCTTCTTCACCGGTACATTCCATAAATGAAAGTGAAGATGAGTTGAGCACATCAATAACTTCGAACGATACAGTAGTTAAGCAAGAAATGATGCGAATCCAGCGAGCTGGATCGGTGGGAGATGGCCAAACTAGTATACGCGACGGCTCCAGTGACCGCTCCCAATCACGTGACTCTACGGCAACTTTTTCTTTTCGTAGTGAAACAATCGATGACACGGCGAGCACCCGCATAACGGACCGAATACAGTCCGACATACCAACACTAGACTACGAAATAGCGCGCGTAAGTATTTTTTTCGAACACAAAACATCTGCATCGGTCCACATTGACAGGGAGATTAGTCTCTCAGACGGATTTTGATACTAAAGCTTCGCCAGGTCAAATGTATTACATCTATATAGTGTTTCTGCGATAACTCGAATATCGTGCCAAATGAAACATGGGGCGGCCTTGTGCAGCATATTCAGTTGCTTATAAAACATAAACGAGAGATTCAACTGGGTTCTAGATGAGCCTTCCGTCAAAACTAATCTTGTATGCGAATGAGTGTATTTTGCCAAGTTTTGATCCAATTGGAACATAAGGTTGACGGAAACTCGGAGACTGAGCCTACCTGATGAGTCCGAAGAAAGGCGAAACCGGTCGTGGGCTATCTCCAGCAGCCTTATGAGTAGTGCATTACGTCTGTACGTCTAATTCTGTTTCGCAGGTCACTCGTCTGGCCTAATCATATCTCTTATCTGTCACAATGGTACACTTGTCTGAATTTAAGCCTGTTTTCCATTCAGAATTATCCCGAAGATGTAAACTGGATAAAGTTAGGCATTCCTTGATACAATACAGTCCTTAAGCCGCACGATGTTACTGCCACTCCTGTGTGTCGAGGAGGAAAACTTGGTTCCACAACAGTTCTTAGATAGGTCCTCTAATTGGTGTCTACTGCAGGTTCGAACAAAGATCACCAGTTTAATGGCTGAGAACCAGTTCATTTTAATCGCAGTTCATCTGAGCACCACTGAAGTATCTAGGATTTGATAACAGAATTGTACATTCACGCTCATGTGAGAGCTATTTGGCTCGGCGGCGCGCCAAAACAAAGCTTGAGTTGCCGAAACAGAATCCATCGTCAGACCCCAAGCGTTACATGCGCTCACAATCACATGACCAGGTCGATCTTGTGAACAGACAGAAAAAGCTGTCCTCTCATTCGCTCGGCTCCAGTGTGGCTGATACACACGATCGATATTCGAGCTCATGAGGAACATGATTGGCCGTTAAACTTGTGACAAACTGTCACGCTGCTACTACCACCAAACTGTGTAGTATATTTGCCACTGTTTCTCCGAGTATGAAGTAAATTGCCAACATACATAGAGATTCCTAAAATGCCCAATTCGACGCAGTCATCTCCAGTGGAATTACCCAGGAGGAATGCTATCGCCAGCGTAGATACACCTGATCGATTAATCCGGCGTCGAAGCTCTAGTGTTGATGGGGACAGAACACCACATATGGACGTGAGTAGCCCAAGTTTTGGTGCGTGCTTGATGGTGGACAGCTTAAACAAGATAGCGGAACAACGGTGCATGTCGTTAAGAGCACTAGATGGTGATGATTCAGATACGGCAGTCGAAGAAGAACAAGATAAAACATCAAGCAGTGGCAAAAAAGTCAAAAAGCCTTTGATCAAATGGACAGCAAAGTCACTTCGAAAACCCAAAGATGCTCCAAAGACCATCAGTTCAAAGGAAACACAGGAAGACTCATTGCAAGCATCAGAAGTCTCCGCTGGTCACGACAGTGATCTAGATCCCCAAAGTCCGAGGTCCTCGATGACATCTGAAGATATTTCAGAGGTAGGATGATGAAGTGCTGTTGTATGGAAATTATTCGTTTGTCTCTTTTGTTACTATTTACACCTTTTTCGTACCGATTTTGCTGTGTAAATGATAGAAGTAAGGTGGAGGTTGACGGAAACTCGGGGACTGTGCCTACCTGATGGGCCCAAGAAGGGCGAAACCGGTCGTGGGCTGTCAAAGAGTTTTCAGCAACCTTGTGAGTAGTTTCCTTTATAAAAATAAGGTGAAGGACTGTTCAGAAGATCATTCAAACAAAGGAACTACCAGTAAAGTAACAACACAAGCACTGGATTCATTTATGTATCTAGTTAAGCGGTGCCCGCGAGAAATCCTTCCTGGAACGGCGAATTCATTAAAAAGAAGACTGTCAGACCGCCCGCTTCAACACGTACTTTTTTCTACGTACTATGCACAAAAACGGCGAGTTTAGCTTTTAAAATACTCAGGTGGAGAGAAGTTGGGCAATAAGTCGTTAATAACGGTCCATTGGTTTAAACACTGACAACACTGTCACTTGACACCGCTGAACCAGTCGGAAAGTGCACCTGAGCAAATCATTTTTATGTGTTAGCATCGGTAGAAAGAATAATCCAGCACGAAAAAGTTACCTAGAGCAGACACATGAGATGTCAAGTCTACATTCAGGAGATGCTGTTTAACTTTCTAAGGTAACCGTGTCTGTTTAACTTTTCTCCGTCTTGCTATGACATCCATATCAGTGCCAGCTTTGAAATGGACACCTGACTCAGTATCTCAGAGCAAGTGCCTCTTTTCGGAAGAGTATATATTCTTCTATTTTGGAGAATTCGACCCCGGGTGTATAGCTACAGTGTGAATTCGTGATCCTGGGGAGCGATGACTGTTTGAGTTGTGTGAACAGCTGAACTAACTGAATATGGGTAGCTCGGATGCGCTGACTGGTTATCATCCTGTTCACTGGACCAGAATGCAAACATTCTGTCGCCAATCTGAGGAACACGCTCAGCGTGCAGTTGGGTTGGGTACCCAACCCGCATTGGCGAGTCTCAGCAACGCCGAATAATATGAACTTTCTCGCAATCTAGTTGAAATTTGTCTCTCAGTCACATCAGGAACTCGGTACCCACATTCCAGTGCACCATGTGCTGCCGAAAGCATCGACTGGTTAAACATTACAAGGTTTGAAGGCATTGTCTGCTCGCCGTAATTTCTATTATGACGGGTACGATTTCGTGCGTACGATATAGAAGGAAAGGCAGCAACTACAGCCTGAAACGTTGATATGTTGTTGAGGAGAGATGGCTCAGTGGTTAGAGCGCGAATTTACTGACCGGAAGGTCCGTGATTCGAACCCGGCCTCTACATCTCGACTTCCCCTGTCTAGGTTTGGGCAACCTGGCACAGTATCCCAGCCCTCGTGCTTCTTTCGGTTGGCATGGCAGTTAGGCACCGATAGAATGCTACAGCCGAAAGAATATATTTTTTATCTCTAAATCACAGTTGAAGCGGAGAAATGGCAGAGACGATCTAACTAAAATCCGTTGACTATAAATGAAGGAGAATATGGCAAGATTTGTTCCAGTAAAGAACTGGAAATCGGGTGCGATCCAAATAGTAAAACCGCTACGCGATATTCCTCCTAAGCCGAGTGAGAAGTTGAGAGTCCGCACCAGCTAACAACGACAACCATAGAAAATCAAGATGAAGGTAACGTCGAGGTCTTATAAGGAATTATTTTTGTGTTGTCGTGAACTGGAACCTTCCCATTCGAAGCTATCTCGCAACTTATGGAGGTGGCTGTCGACCTATTCCCGTCGATTTAGCATCTGTGAGTCAAGTTGAACAGATCAAATTCGCTGAACTCTTCAGGCAATCGGCTCCAATGCATGGTTGTCCTTCCGACATTCTCCTTATTCCGAGTAAACGGAACAATATCAGCTTGGACCAATGAGCCTTTAAGCATGTTATTCTGTCTGAGGTGCTAGCCCCACGTGGAACACGCATCTGAAATCACAGGATTCATTTCCAGGTAGCGGTCGGCCCTCACTCATATGTGCCTTCATGATATTTTCAGTCATCTAAATGAATCTTTATCTTCACCGTCAGTCCACACTGACTGATGACGTCGGGAAGAAATTATTTGGAACATAGTAATGCATGATTTTTAAAATGAGTGGGCAAATTAGACCTTCAGTGGCCGTCGAGACAGCACCGGCTTTATGAATCAGCCTGGTATAAGTATGACGGGTGAGGTCTAATCATCATTATCAACACTGCCGTAAAACGATACAAATTTATCTCGGAAGAAGAAAGAGATGGGGGAGAAGATCTAAGTTTATCCCCTAGCACTCAATCAGACAGTTGGGATAGAAACTCACAGCTTGAACACCGTTGACATTGGTTAGCCGTCTACACGGAGAGCCACATTGGCCCGATCCTGGAAGATGAACAGCGTCAACAGTGCCCAAACTTTTCGTAACGTCCTTCATTCCCTTCTACCATGTCACCTGAGATAAGGCTTGAAAAACAGTGTTCATTTCAGCGGGCGGCAACTCGACAAACGCGACACATGGCCAGGCCACTCTAGCTCCTATTGCTGGATTCATTCCTTGAGGGAAGTACCCTAAAAACCCATCTCCTGGACATCTTATTGTAAATTCCAGCTGATTCCAGCCATAGTTCTGAGGGATCAGTGGTCAGAGACCTAAAGATATCACGCGTCTTTTGGTACCTGGTGAAATGATTTTTTTTAAACCACGAGTGGTGGGATATATCAGCATTACATTAGTCAAGTGCGAACGTGATGCCTGACTGCTGACCAACTTTATAAGTTTGCAGCTGTCTTGCGAAAGTTCCATCGGCAGTCAAGACAACATCGTCAGAATACAGCTGTGTTCCGTTCACGAAAGAAATCCCATAAGACCACGTGTTCGATCATGTAATCTTCGGACAAACTATCTGAACACGTGGTATCGCAACGCGGATCAACGAATCCTAGGCGCTCAAGCAAGTCCCAACTCGTTATCCGTATTTTTAGTCATTCTCGTCTTGGAGACACACTCTTAAATTAGCGTGTCTGCATCATGAAGTGCAGTGGATTTTGGATTTTTTTAATTGATTTTACACCAAGAAGCACTGTAGAGCTGTCTCATCTTTTTTAGCAATCATCAGCAGCGCATATCTCACCTATCCCGGAGACGATTCGAACCCACGGACTTCCAGGTCAGTAAGCTGAAGACCAAACCAGCGCATTCAGTAATACCATAAAGGAGACACACTCTTAAATTAGCGTGTCTGCATCATGAAGTGCAGTGGATTTTGGATTTTTTTAAATTGATTTTACACCAAGAAGCACTGTAGAGCTGTCTCATCTTTTTTAGCAATCATCAGCAGCGCATATCTCACCTATCCCGGAGACGATTCGAACCCACGGACTTCCAGGTCAGTAAGCTGAAGACCAAACCAGCGCATTCAGTTGTAGAATACCATAAACGAGAGACTCAGTTAAGTCCGTCGTGAAAACCAAATTGATTTGCAAATGAGTGTATTTCTTAAAGACTAAACCGTTTGGTAAGGAACACCTAATCAGCAGTGTGGTCAACTCGAATTTGGACAGCACTCAGCTGGACAGTCTCTATTGGCCGGGATATTGTGAATTTGAAACTCCTTGGACGTACACTGCTGACGATGGAACGGCTGTACAGTGCTTCTCGGCTTTTCTGTATATCTCGGTTTCACTTGCAGGACTAGACTTATGCTGAAAAAATTACAGAATGCCGCCCAACGCATTTCCATTTTCAGATACATCTAAAAACTAAACTACATGATCTGAATGGGAGCCGGAAGCAATGATAATGACCGGATGCACATATAGAACTCATCGTTATCATTAATAACAGTCACCATCAACATCATTCGAATCATCATCATCATCGTCATCATCATCATCATCCGAATCATCATCATCCGAATCATCATCATCAACATCATCATCACTGTCATCATGTTATTTTCAGTCATCTGATTGGATCTTTATCTCCACTGTGAGTCCACACTGGCTGATGACGTCAGGAAGAAATTATGTAGAATATAGTAATGCCTGCTTTTTAAAATGAAAGAGATGAGTTAATTGCGGAAAGAGACCGAAAGTCCCCAAATCTCGTGATGGATCACTGTATTGCCAAGTTTCACTCTGAAATTTCGGTGCACTCCTTGGTGGTCAGGAAGTGTGAAGCACTTGTCCGATTAATGCACCGAGCTCTAATCACTGTCATTTCAACGTGGTGCGTGCAAATTTTTCAAACTGGGACCGTGACCCGCTTTTTCCCGTCCTTAATCATGGTATTATCCATCCTCTGTAGTCCACCAGAAGTGCTCGATGCTTATTTCTCTGATCCGAACAGTTTGGTTATAAAAGTTCCATCACCAATCGATTCGGCATCATCAGTTCGCTCCCCAACAACGCAGGGATGATGTCGCGGGGAACGGCAATGAAGCTTTTCCAGCAAAGCGAAGAAAGCATCTGCTCCACTTTAGCTACTAACACCCTGTCCAATAGCAAGCACAACAAGTGTTCAGCGCCAACAAGTCCCGTTAATCTGTTTCGTTTTTCTCCTCTTTCACCCAGCTTCTTCCTCGCGACGGCTACCTGTGGTCCCTTCGGTTATATTTGAAGTGCGCTCGAAATCTCTTGGTAAAAGGAATACAAGGTTGGTTCATCAGGCGAACGGGTAGACTTGTGAATTCCGTTCATTCGTTTGTAATTAGTAGGGTCTCATTGAATGCGGAACCCTTCGTAGTTAAAATTTGTAAGCTCCATTGTGTTTCACAAAAACAGTCACTCAGTATTGTCTGTGCATGTGTCAAATGACTTTGAAATCCTGCTTTGACCTTCTGTTGCCTTGATCTTCTCGCTTTTGACAGTCTACTGCACTTCCCAGTCCCACTTACTCATACCCTGGTTCGATCTTCTTCTCGCAACCTCTAGGTAAATCGGATTCGTATGTCAAAGTGAAATATCGCGGAAAACGGATCCGACGAACAAAAACCGTCTTCAACGACCGCAACCCCGTTTATGATCAAACCGTCTTCTTCATTGTCAACAATTTGGGATGCCCGATTGAAGTGAGTGAGTTGTTTTCTACTTGGACACGTTTTGGCACCAGATAGTGATGGTGTGGTGGTGATGCTACTGATGGGGGAGACATTGTGAGTAGTATGGTTTCTCGTAAATTCGCTTTGCGGCTCTTGAATAGTGAGATCTATTACGGAATACGTGGAGTCACTTTGTAGCATTCGTTTGGATTTGAGCAACAGTCAAGTGAATATCCAGAAAAGTTCAGGAAGACGCGTTCAAAGAGAGGATGGATATTCAGCTTTTGTAAACAAGATGCATATGAGAGTTTTGCTTCCCTTTCCAGTAGTCTGTAACCGTTCAGTTGGCATTTTCTAATAAGTAATTCCACAGCGAAGGCTTTCTTCCTTTCACTGGTGGCCACATATGAGTGTCAGGTATGTCTTCTACCCTATTCGGAGATACCATTAAAAAAGCCAGAATGTGAGCAACCCTCACTAGCCATGTTGTCAAGCTAGACTGCTCTTTCCTTTAATCTTTAGATATCGTTACTCTCTATAGAAACCCATGTTAAATGGCCGAATATACCCGTGGTAGTCATGGGAACGAACAAAGTAGCGAACAAAGCTTGTTTTCTGTGATTGTTCCTCTGGGCTAATACATCACAAACTTATAGGATACCAGAAATCACGTGGAAAAGGTGAAGATCGGGGCTGCATACACTTTAGAGAGGTGGAAATCAATGGAAGGGGGGTTGAATGAGGGATAGGTCAATGGGTCACGGAATCAGGTAAGTGACGTCAATGTCATACAGACTTGTGGAACTGGATGTTTCGTAGGCCAGTTCAAGTTCAGAGGTCGCACAAGTTTCTTTCGGATGCAAAGTCGCGGATTCAGCAGTCGGATTCCAATCGCCTCTGCGATCGATAGTAGTCCGGATCGTACCAGTCGTGATCAGTTCACGAACCGATCACCTAACGGTTGACCGTGACCGCTGGCGCATTATTTAATACGGTCAAAATACTCCTAAAACTACACAGTGTTGCTGGTCACAAGGCACCCACAGTGCACAGCCAGATTGGGAGTCAGATAACTATCTTACTCCCTGCACCCTTGTGCCAGACTTTTTATTCCTTGGCTCCGGGAGAGGTCACTCAAGGTGCCTCAAGGCTGTCTCGCGCTTCCGACTCACAACAAAACCTTGCTTTCCTCCACTGCCTGCACTGAGTCTGCCAGACTACGCGACAGGGAGAAGACAGAGAACTGGGGACACGGCTGTATTGCCAGGACAAAACGTACAGAGTGTCTGCGTAAATATATGGGATGACTAATAGGCCAATTATGGTCGTTCACTTGTTCGCTCCGTACAGCCGGTCGTGAACACTCTCAGGCCTATTACGCTAAGCCGTGTTTGGTGAGAGCCGCCAACTCACCTACTTTCCGGACGTGTCGAACCAATGGTGGCCTTGGGGATGCGTCACTCTCTGCACATGTGCTTTTACTTCTATCTGGGCGCGCCCTGACATTTCCCCCTTTTGTAAATAGATCGTACGTTGGTTCCTCCCCTCGAGATTTCAACAGGGCTCGTTTAAAATTATCTACAAATCTCTCGGCTTGGCCATTTGATTGAGGGTGGTACGACAAGGACTTAGTGCACGGGCTGCGACCTTCCAAGTTCCTCTTCCAAAACGAGTCAGGCAGCTTTTTGAATATGTCCGGTTTCGTCGCTTGTATCTTGTAACAGATAGTATTCAGTGGCCTGTCCGAAAGGTTTAGCTTGTCAATCCAATCTAATCCACAGAGTTTCAGTAAACTTCCAGATGCAGTGCGTGCAACTTGTTTGGTCCTGGTTAATGCTGGGCTGCCAAGAAATTTCCAAGTTCTTTTTAAGATGATCGTAATGTCTGATGCCGTGTCCAGCTGGAGACGAACAGGTTTGCTGTTAATACGCAGTGATACGTATTTCCTCCTGTTTGCGTGTGGGCTTTGATGAGCGACCAGACCAACGCGAGCCTTCGGAAGCTTGGAATCGGAAGTTCTAGTTCGAGAAGGCCTCCTGGGTGCTTGCCTTCTCTCGCCATGACACCGATCTTCTTTCTATCCCATACGGAAGCACCTGCTGCAGCGGTGTCTTCTGAACGGACAAAAATTGACGAAACGCCACTCACCACATTTCCAGCATGCCGAGGGTGGTTTCTTGTCACCCTGAGGGACAGTATGCTTCCGAATCGCATGAACAGTATTTCTGGGATCACTTTCTTGTATCATGACGGAATCACGCTCCAGATTCATCAGGCGCTGGCATTCCGACGTAATATTCTGTAATGTGACGTCTGGGTTCTGCTCAATCTTGCTGAGGATTCTTGTTCTTATGTCTGTGTCTTCGGGAGACGTCAACCCGCACACAAATATAAGACACTTGAACTCATCCTCTGTCATGCTTCGGAGGTTGAAACGTTCACACTCCTTGTTGACTTTGCCCGCGTATGTAACCCAGTCTTCAGAAGCATTCTTGCTCAAATTCATAGTGAAAACGACGGCTGATTAAAGAGGCCTGTTCTCCGAAGATTGACGATAAAACAGCAACGGTTTCATCGAAAGTCAGGTCACTTGGTTTTCGTTGCAAAATATAGTTTGTAAAGCGTTCATGTTCGGCCACTCCAATTTTCCTGACCAACTGTCTTGCTCTCCAAGAATCTCCTCTGTTTCCCGGATCCAATCTGAAAAAGTCTTCATGCTTATTGAACCAAGAATCAAAAGTAATGCATGAGATCGGATCGAACTGGAATTCGGGAATCGCGTTGAGTATCGTGTCGATCACTGAATTGGACGGCTCAATGGTCTGGCTAATCGGCTTCTGAAGTGACAATTTTTCAGTGAGTGTTTCGGTGAGCTTCAAATGCGCCAGCTCAAACTGTTGCTGCTGCTGTCTGAGGAGAGACTGCATCTGTTCGAATGAAATTGCCATTGTGAACACCCGTCTGGCAGTGTTGTGTTGTGCGGTGACCGAGCTATGGAGTTACGCCTGCACTGCGCCTACCAGACTACGCGATAGGGATTAGACAGAGAACTAGGGACACGGCTGTATTGCCAGGACAAAACGTACAGAGCCTCTGCGTAAATATATAGGATAACTAAGCGGCCAAATATGGTCGTTCACTTGTTCGCTCCATACAGCCAATGGTGGTGTTCCGGTCGTGAACATTCTCAGGCCCACTACGCTGGTCGTCCGTTGCCTAGTCATGTTAGGTGGGAGCCGTGTTTCGTGGGAGCCCCCAACTCACCTACTTTCTGGACGTGTCGAACCGATGGTGACCTTGGGCGTCCGTCACTCTCTGCACATGTGCTTTTTCTTCTGTCTGGGCCCGCCCTGACACCAAGGTGCGAGTGTTGTGCTGTGCTCCAGACTGGATTCCTTTTTCTTCTGTCTGGGCCCGCCCTGACACCAAGGTGCGAGTGTTGTGCTGTGCTCCAGCTTTACTGGATTCCATCAAACAGTCGTCAAATCGGTGTTCAGTTGACTGGCTCAGTTAGCATCAACACACCTTTATGCGATCTTCTTTGATTGTCAGTATACGCTCTGACAGAAGACATCTCAGAGGCTGAGAAGGTGTTATGTCTACTGATTCGCCAGTCTGTTGTATCTGACTACTGACCCGCTCCAGTGCCTAGTGCCGGAGAAAAGACTCACGGAAGGGAACACAACAGCGAGCGCGAGGGCGTTAGTGCGTGCAAGTGCGAATGTACAGCGGTTTCAAGCTATTTACTGGAGGGACACTGTCTGAACTTGGTCCAATGCTGACGCACGCTGTCTGGCTTTGGTACGAGGCTGCGGCGTGCTGCATATTGCGGGGGCGTTATCTGACCTTGATCAACGCTGACTCGCGCTGCCTTGGTTTGATACAAGGCTGTGAGGCACTGCACACTGAGCGGGCGTTGTCTGCCTGGTCAACATCTAGTGGAGCTGAGAGTCTCGTTAGATTTCGGAAATTCAGTGGTTGCTTTCAGGAATGTGACCTTCCTGATAGAAAGGCTGCTTGTCAAGATTGCTTCAGTCAGCAAGAAGCTCAGATATCATGAATACCCAGGTAAGATGACCAAGTCTTGAGGTAAGCTGTTTCGGCGGCTGATCAGGGGTTGTCACTCACCACATAGCTGAACATCATTGGTTTCAGCATAAGCCCTCACATGACTTGGAGGTTACCAGCTGTGGACTCAGTTGAACCATATAGCAGTCAGGTACCGACAGAGAGCTTTTGGAATACAGCGTTGAACTCCGATCGCGGAATTGTGTAGGCATGAGTATCTATCCGCTTCCCTTCTGGACCGCCCCAGTTGATGCAAAGCCATTCAGTTAATCACTTGTAAAGTACCTCTTTGGCACGACAATATCGAGTTTAATTGTGTTCCAGAGCACCACTGGTATAATGGCTGGAATGGCGACTTGAACGCCTATTGGAGAAAACCACTCTAACAGTTTCTTAAACCTTCTGCTCAAGGTCAACCGCACATCCTAACGGACACTGAATCTCGTCACGATCAACAGTACTGGTTGAAGCCAGGAAAACTATGCCAGCAAAGACAACTTATAATGGCGCGCTGATTTCTAAAACGCCGAATAGTGAAGAGCCTGAGGATTGACAGAGAGCACTGGTGGGTCGAAAAAGTCCGAGAAAAGGAAAAACCTTTTGAGACGGGAAACTATCATACCATTTCGACCGATCCGATCAACTGGTCCCATGAAATCGGATTTTGGTGAAGCCATATTCGAAAACGATTGGATGTCATTTTATTCAAAAGAATGGGATGAAGACTTCGAAGAACAGTCCAGCTGGTTCCTATCAAATCAACCTCTAAAAGGACCAAGCGAACCCGACAGCGAATTCACTGCCAGTCCTCCATTGTCTACTGAAGTCCACGTGCAATTTTATCGGTTCAGAGCATCAAACGCCTGGTTTGTATCGTGTACTATTCATAGACGGTGGAGACTATACTCCAAAACATGCGGGATGAAGAATAGCAAAGGTGATTAATGCATTCAAGAGAAGTGCAAAAACGTCGTGCCGAAACCATCGCTGCATCATTCTAGTTGTCACAGACTCCAATGTTCTTCCTGGTATTATCTATGCAGATCGATCTATCAGCGAAATCATCAGATTCGAGAGGAACAAGCAGGATTTTCTTCTTTCCGGGCTGTGCCAATTTTTGGAACTGTGCCATTCCTTCGGACGACCAATAATGATCATCATTGGCGACCTCAAATCTACCTTAGACTCCGTTGATCGTCGGAAACTGCGGCATTTTCTGGCCATAAACGGCAGTCCTTTTAACTTCCTGTCCCCTATAAGGGCGCTGTAAGCTTGCTCTCGTGGACGTACATCTGTCTAAGCAAACCTTCCAAGTTCATCACCTCCACTGAGGTCAGACGAGTTTGTCCTCTGCCATCCTTCCTTCCTTGTTTCGAATTCGATGTGCTACGCGATTCTTCTTCATCTGCCCCAGACACTGCCCCGAAATCCTCCCGAGGCGTTTGTCCACGAAGGATTATATAGCTCTTCTTGGATTGGGCCCCTGAACAACTCTGCTGTGCCATTGAAGTGATAAATATTACGTAAGATTGGTTGGGATCAAAACCAAACCCCATGCTAGCAGGTGAACTGATCGATGTGGTAGATGATTTCGTCTAACAGGGCAGGTGGGCTAGTGAAAGGCGGAATCATCTCTGGAATTAGAAAAGCCAATTTGGCGTTTGTCAACCTCCGACACTTGGAGTGTGAAGCGACGTCAATTGGAATGTCAAGATAGAAGGTGTAATGCCTCGGCTATATCCGTCTTACTTTATGGAACAGAGACGTGACTTATGCATACAGATCCTGTAAGACCCTGTGCGTTTGAGGATTGGTGCCTCCGAAGCACTGCGCAGATCTGGGAGGAACATCACATCAGTGATGCTGAACTACGCTCCATAGGTAACCCTGTTTCGGCCTTGAACTACGTTCACTAGAGCACCGTGTGCCTAGTACAGACCTCTTCAATCATTCTCGTATCAAAGGAGACGATTCAGAGGTGGTCAATCTATGACTTGGCAATGAAGCACGAAAGCTCTTACCAGTCAGTCGCTTTCATAAGTGCTGTCTCCTAGGAGATCGGGGGACAAGACAAATCAATGGTTAGTGACCTTGACAAATGGGGTTGCCACAGCCAATAGCCATCCGGCGTAAAGCTATTGCCTTCAATGTGGAGTTTTTTCCCTCTTTGTCACAGCAGACAAACTGACCCATGTGGTGTCAATGCTTATTCCAGTACCTCCATCGTGGGGCTCTCAATCCCTCAATCTGATTATCCTCTGGGCACACAGATCTTGACTGAAAAACTGAACTCAAAAGTCAGTTGTGTTCCTTTTATTTCCGTCTCATTTTAGTGTTTTATGGACACCAACTTATTAATCATCGACTTGACGCCCCTCATTGGCAATATTGGATGATTTGGAAACTTTCATTCAAGATGTCCTCTTTTGATTGGTGTGGACTTTTTCCAGAAGGCCGAGAGGCACTGTACAGATGTTTCCTCCTTGTTGGGAATCGTCAACAATCCATCCCTCATGATTCTCCAAGGGGCTAAGGTTATAGCCCGATGTGGAAACCGTTCAGTTTGTTGTAAGCGATAGTCCGGCTGAAAACTGGCGTCTCTCTGGATGGGGACCCCGGAATTGTACTTATCGATGTCCAACGACATCGGTAGACGTGATTCAGTCAAGTACTCAATAGTGCGTCTGCAGCAAAGTTGTTGCCCTTCAATGGTTGCTGATCAGTTTCGCGCTTTATCAATAATTCTATATGGATCAAATGAATATGCCTCAAATACCTGGCTGCACATCCCATGTGCTCTCATCTTTCGATGAGATGGAACTAACAAACTCTAATGGGCAGCTGATTTCGCTCTTACCACACCGTGCCAGAGTGTCGATTCCACCGTCTCCCATCGTTATGCTCCAGACTGTACTATCTGGCAAAACTGCGGTGTATTCCTTTTTAGTTCTGTGATCTGAGATGGATCGCACAACGTGCCTGACCTTTAGCAACTTTATAGCTTCTTTGCTAAACCCAGGATGAACGACTTTCGTTTATATTTTCGGTCACAGTGCGATAGAGCGAAGTCGGACAGGAACAGCATAGTAGGGGCTAATGAGATGTATTCACTGCGGTGAATCGGAAGGTTGATCTGACTCAACATACGCGCAGCATCCACTTGTCGTGCAACGTATCGTACGGAATGTGTGTAAACACGCCCGGATGATGATGACCGACAAATAATTAATCATTAGAATGTGTCGTTTTTTGTACACACTCATTTCCCCGTAGGCTCGGTGAACCTAGTTCAGGATTTTGCTATTCCAGGAACATTACAACCATTCTATCCCTTCAGGACAGAAACTAGTCAACAAAACCCGACTAAGCTTGTGGTGAATCGGTCACTTGTTACCCCTGAAAAGAGCATTTAAGCTAATATTTCGAGATCCAGGTGGAATTCACTTGAGTGTAGTTTGGTATTTTTGTACAATTTTGCAATTACACCTATCGAATGAGTCACAAAGAGAAAAAACCGGTAGTTTGCTGTTGAAGAGTTTTCAGCAACTTCATCAGTAGTGTACGTAAGCAACTATCAGGAAGGTCAGATCCCTGAAAGCAACCGCTGAATGCCCGAAATCTACTGAGACCCTCAGCTCCGCTAGATGCTGACAACGTTCCCTTAATATGAATCGCGTCGCAGCCTTGTGTCAAACCCAGACAGTGAGTCAGCGTTGATCAAGGTCAGACAACGCTATCGCAATATGCAGCACGTCGCATTCTCGTACCAAAGCCAGAGCGTGTGCGTCAGCATTGGACCAGACAGTCTCCCTCCAATAAATAGGTTGAGACCGTCGTACATTCGCACACGCACGCACTCACGCCCTCACACTCGCTTGTTCGGAATGTAACGGTTGTGTTCCCTTCTGTGAGTCTTTTCTCCAGCACTAGGCCCTGGATCGGGTCAGCAGTCAGACAGATACAACAGATTGGCGAATCAGCAGATATAACAGTAATCCAGAACACTGTGTCCACTGTGATCGCTCAAACTCGGGGTTGTTCTATCGTTTGACGTCGTCCCACCTAGCTGAATGTTTATCCCCAAGTCCCATGGTAGGACACCTAACAGGGAAGTAAATTGTACCACCTACGTTTCCAATAAACCTTCTGAGCAATGTCGCAAGGTGAGCTTGGTACCCTTGCTTCGTTGCGATTCGCCTTACATCCGGTCGGTTGGAAACACATCTGCAATGTTGCGTTGAACAGTAAGGACTAAAAGGGGTATCCAATGTGACCTGGGTTTGGGAGGTCGAGCCGGTTCAAAGCACAACTTATCTGATGTAATCAAGTAGCAAGGGGCCTCTAATGAATCCGTCAAATAAGGTTAACTACAGAGCATTTGCCCAATCAGCGTGAACACATTTCACGTGACTTCACACACATTTTTGGGTGTACACGAGTTTCATTCAGGACGGTCAAGACAGTTTTACTCTTACTAACTGCGTTTTCAGTATCCCGTTTCATAAAGGAACTCCATTTTCCCTGAATTTACAAACAGATTCCACATGATTTTTTTCGAGTGAACGTTAGGGTTACATTCATGTGCTTGTAACCGCTCATGAGTTGGCTGTTAGATTCCGTGTCCCCCAAAAGAAATCACTGTGGACAAGGAAGCAATAGGTCTCAGAAGGCTCGCACTTTAAATCGTTGTATTGTGTGAATAAGTCGCAATTCGGCGCACGGTCCTTCAAAGCTATGACTTTCTATACTTCTCCGCTCTGTATTGTCGAGCGTGTTTTTTCTTCCCTATCTTTACTTTACTGTTACTTAGTAGATTTAAAATAAAGGAGCTATGAACGGAAAAGTTCGGGAACCGATATCCTACATACTTCAGTTTCTTCATTTAGGCACCAGCTAAAAAAGAAACGGTCAAAAGTCGTCTCTTCCAGGAGAACCTTAAAGACGAGGGAGGCTTCACTGGATTGGACGAGAGTGTTATTTAGGTGCAGTGATTTCGTTTATGGACAGCTCTCTCATTTGAGGGTGGGGTACAAGTGCGTTGTCTATGATCAAGTGTCGTGTGTCACACTCTTTGCTACTTTGGTTTCGGTACATCACAAGTTATTCCACAAAACAGTTTACTCAGCACCTCGTTCTATTTTTTGACCACCCTTGCTCGAATCCAGCTGCGTGTCTACAACCAAGACGTCTTCAAAAAGGACGAGTACGTTGGTCGAGTGTTGATGCCCCTGAAAAATTTAGTCCTCAATCAGTGAGTCACTCATAGTGAATGTTTGCACTTAAAACGGTTGAAATAGGTGGCATAAGGGTTTGTCTGCTTTATTGATTTTTGTTACGGCTCATTCATCCTACAGGAAATTACAGTGAACTCCAGACTGCCCAATCTTCGGCCACCAACCATCAGGTCCGTTATTCACACCCGCACCTGACAAACCTTCTGCTTTTTTCTCTGGTCTCAAGTAATCTGGTGATACTTGTAATGTACTACTCATAAGCTTGCTGAAAATCCGTCGACAACCCACGACCGGTTTCGCCCTTTTTGGGACTCATCAGGTAGGCGCAGTCCCCGGGTTTCCGTCAACTATATCTTCTACTTGGAAGCAAATTGCACGAAATTAGCGAATATACACTAATTTGCAAACTACTTTGGTTTTTCGAGAGACTCACCTGGAACCTAGCTGAATCTCTCGTTTGTGATGTTCTCAGGCAACTGAGTAGTAGAAAGCAAATGAGTAGTACGTTACAAATATATACATGTATCGCGATATCTCGAATATCGTAGCGACTGAAACATGAGGCGGCTTGGTGCAGCACATTCAGTTGCCTGAGAACATCATAAACGAGTCTCTCGAAAAAAACAAATTAGTTTGCAAATGAATGTATTTTCGCTAATCCGGTGATATTTTAGTTGTTGTTTTACTCTCACGTTGCGTGTTACAAACCACATCTGGTTTTTCCTTACACTGTGATCAGACATGAGTGGTTGGTTTCTCCGTGGATTCTTCGCCAACCCTCTGAGCTCGTCAACCGATTGGCTTAGAAACGGTCGCGGAACACTTAAGTTTCATAGTTCGCAGTGATGAGGTCCTTTTTCGGATGGTTCAATGAAAATCTTATTTAGTTAAAGCAACCACTTTTCGCAACTCTTGGACCAGGCAGAGCTAGGATAAGTTTGGGCGCTGCTTTTGACTTGATAGTTGGGTATCCTTTCGTTTAGAACTAGTTTGATATTCCTAATCTGGTTTGTGTGGAGTGGCTTGTTCCACATTGAGAACAGCAACAAAAAAATGAACAAGCGCAAAAACAACGGAAACACTTGAGTCGAAGCCCACACAGCTGTCCTGTTTGCATTGTGTTTATGACAGCTGATTGAGATCACCTTTAATTGCCAGTTGTGGCTTGATCGATTGATGCAACCTCCTTAGAAGAGGTCGGAAATGATCTCAAAGGCATCGTCGGATTGAAACGTTTGGTTTTTTCAGCAAGCGCCGATCATCAACACACGTTCGTTGCGTTTGAGACAGTGGTGTACGCATTTATGTCGAAAGTGTTTCAAACAAATGCGGGCTGTAAATAAAAGTTCGATTCGAGCCGAAGAGCGTGTGATCGTTTTGAGGAGTCTACGCGGTACTTTGTAGCACCAACTCGCAGTGAATGACGGCTGTGGGAACCTTTTAGCCGTGTCGCAGTTTCAGAGACGTACAGGATTTTTGTCATCCATTTTTGTTCGATCATGTGAAATTTTTCAGTAAAGAGAGATTACAGGGTGACTAGAGGACAAAACACAACTAGAGTTGGTTTTTTGTCCGTATAAAACCTCATATGGAAACCTGTAAATATACAATGTGACCGGACAACAGTTGGTACGATATTCACGGTATATTTTCTTGACGGAGCATAATAATACCAAGATCGCCGAAAGCTTTTTGGGTAGTATGTCCCTGCCTGACTCTGAAATCTCGGGAGTCGAAATGCTCCCGGGACGTTCTCTCACAGACAGTGGGTGTGTAGACGATATTGCTTTCCTCCGTTCAGCCCCTTCCCAGATGCAAACGATTTTAAATAACCTAAATAACTTTGCTGTGCGGTTTGGTATGAACTTCACACCTACAAATTGTAAAGTGATGCTACAAGACTGGGTGGGATCAAGCCCACACTTCATGCTTGCATGTGAACCAATCGACGTGGTGGATGAATTTGTGCACCTGGGCAGCTGTATAAGCTGCCTGGCTGGAGATGAGATTGCTTCTCGAGTCGGGAAGACCAGGGCAGCTTTTGCAAACCTCTGATACCTGAGGCGATGACGTGACGTCAGTTTTTCTGTGTTACTGCGATTCATGGATCAGAGACCTGAATATACAAAAGATTTCAGTGTTTGACCTTCTCCGAAGCACTGATCAGATCTGGATTAGCAATGCTGAGGTACGCCAGATGGTCTTAGGAGCAAGGAACTCTCCCGCAATAGATAACTTACTCACGCTTCCTGGGTTACACTGGTTGGGACAAACACTCCGCACGCCTCGCGGAGCTCTTTTTGCTCAGCCCTGTGCTGGATGGAAGCGACCGAGAGGTGGACAGTGTATGACCTGGCAACGAAGTACGAAGACACTAATCCGCAAACATAATCAGGTTGACAACCAACTCCTCCCAGGATAAAGGACCCCGAGACTCAGTTCAGCAATGGCTAATAACACTGGCAGAAATGACACAATCGCGCAGTCAATGGCACTCGTGTATCCAAGCCATCACCTTCACTGCATGGCTACCCAGTATCCGAACAAACTGAACATGTCGTCGCCTCCAAGGCTTGATTGTATGCCCCACACTGTCCCGTTTTCCGGTGATCGAAACTGTAGCGACTGGAACGAATGAGCCCATGGTACACGGTTTACGGCTGATAAATTGAATTGAGTTGTGGCTTTTATATGAAAATTATGAGCCCAGGTTGCTTATCGCTGGACAAGACGAATATTATGAGTAATCAGTGATGGAATGAACAACCCTGAGCGTTTCAGAGCTAATTTGGAGCTCATTCGGAATACGTTTGAGTCCTCGAAAACACTGATCAGAGTGGTTCTCCAGGGAGCAGCATGTATATTTTAGACCTCTTGAGACGTGATTTATATTTATACTCCATCATCTTGCGACTCAAAAGCTTTGAGTGTCCGAACATGTTGCCCAGGTTTTACTGCCATACAGAAACAAAGGTCACACATGAACCCAATGGATTGTAAGTCTTAGGTTTATGCCCAAATTCTATGTAATGAACGAGGCTAAGTCTACCAACTCAGGAAAAATACGTACAACATGCTATCTATGCTGACTGATAACCATTCATTTGAAAGCTGAGTGTTTTCTGTTGGGTTAGTGATGTACGCTGATGAGACAAAAACGTTTGGGTGACGTTTAGGTTCGAGCCGGAGCAAGAGGACACCAAACTAAGGGCCACTGGCTTATCCTTTTGTAAACAGTAGCATACTGGTGTCGGACAAGCGCAGTAGAGTTTCGCTTGAGAAGCGCTCCGAAATACACTACTACAAACGATTCGACCGGTGTTTTACTGATACATCACTGCTGAGAGTAATTCGTCTCTTGCGGAACTATGGGGGGAGGGGAGGGGAGGGTGAAGGGATAGCATTTACTAACCCCAATCTACTGTAGGCGTTAGAAAAATCTGAGATGCACACAGCCCACTTACTGACCAGCAAAGTTCGATTTATCTTGTATCCTTGAGATTCTCGTGAACGTTGAGCACCTTGACTGCCTGTGCTAGATGATTCATTTATTTGGTTCACTTGCTTTTGAAAATCTTTGAAAAACTGCCAGGGCAGCCACTATTCTGCTTTGACTTCAAACTTTCCATATTATTTCGTTTATTCTTTGGTTACTTATTAATTTCATGAGTAGCAATTTTTCGTGCATAAATTGCACCGTGTTCACTCGTTCTTCTCCACTTTCGTAGGCTACAGGAATTCTCCGTCCAGTTGACAAACGAGGACAGCAATGAAGCGACTCCGGTTGGGGAGCTAACTTTCAGCTTGATCCTGGGTGAAAAGCCGGAGCTGGAAGTGGCTGCAGATCGCCGACAGTTCCTGCTAAAACAGCTGAAAATTGATCGCCAGAATGCCTACCAATACCCGACAATGACAACCAAACGACCGTCTCCTGATATATCGCCGGTGAGTTGAAATAGATAGATTGGAATAGAATTTCTCGAAAAATAAGATTCGTTTTGCATATCTAAAGGTTGCCTTGTCAAAATGTTGCTGGAAGTCGATTTAAGCTTCATCATTTGGGTACTCTGGTCTACTTGAATCCTATCGATTCACGAATAATTCGGAAAAAACAGCGTCTGACACTAAACCTTCAATCACAGAACCTAATTCCTATTGCGGGCACCAGGTTTTGTTAACTTACATGGATTCTAGTCAGAAAGTTCCTAAAAAATAATTATGTTCCGAAAGACTGGTATATTTGAATAGCTTAGAAGCGATCTACTTGTTCTTTTTCATAATTCTACCCAACTCCCAGTCGTTTTCTGCAACTATTTCACGGATAACCCGAATTATTCCATCTCGATGATAACCTAACATACTTCCATTTGATTTATACGTCTTCCGTTCACAGAGAACTTTACGACGTTGTGTGAGTTGAAGTCATGTATGCGAATATCGTAATGGTTTCTATAAAAATCACTTTCTTCCAAAGTTGCCCTGGTTCGATAAAAACTTTGAAATTCACATCCGTCATGTTCAAAGCGAAACGGAAACAAATGTTGTTAAGGGGGAAAAGCCGGAGCTGGAAGGGGCTGCAGATCGCCGACAGTTCCTGCTAAAACAGCTGAAAATTGATCGCCAGAATGCCTACCAATACCCGACAATGACAACCAAACGACCGTCTCCTGATATATCGCCGGTGAGTTGAAATAGATAGATTGGAATAGAATTTCTCGAAAAATAAGATTCGTTTTGCATATCTAAAGGTTGCCTTGTCAAAATGTTGCTGGAAGTCGATTTAAGCTTCATCATTTGGGTACTCTGGTCTACTTGAATCCTATCGATTCACGAATAATTCGGAAAAAACAGCGTCTGACACTAAACCTTCAATCACAGAACCTAATTCCTATTGCGGGCACCAGGTTTTGTTAACTTACATGGATTCTAGTCAGAAAGTTCCTAAAAAATAATTATGTTCCGAAAGACTGGTATATTTGAATAGCTTAGAAGCGATCTACTTGTTCTTTTTCATAATTCTACCCAACTCCCAGTCGTTTTCTGCAACTATTTCACGGATAACCCGAATTATTCCATCTCGATGATAACCTAACATACTTCCATTTGATTTATACGTCTTCCGTTCACAGAGAACTTTACGACGTTGTGTGAGTTGAAGTCATGTATGCGAATATCGTAATGGTTTCTATAAAAATCACTTTCTTCCAAAGTTGCCCTGGTTCGATAAAAACTTTGAAATTCACATCCGTCATGTTCAAAGCGAAACGGAAACAAATGTTGTTAAATGCTAGATGGCACATGTTTTGATAGTATGGCTACTGAGTCGTCTCATATCATGCGTCGCTTGTGAGTAGCATAATCAGTCAGTTCACAAATCAAGATGTTGTGTCTACTGAAACAGAAGCATCACTGCTCTCATTGTATTTCGCAGCACACAAATGAATCATAGCCTCCACAAAACTCCTTGAATATCCGCACCGAAAAGCATGTATTGATGTCTGTAGGCTTTGACATCATATTGGTTGTCAAGGCAGAGAAAATGGGGCAAAGAAGCGTGCTTAAATGGGTCATGGGTTCGTTACCAATTTTGAGCAGTGAGAATGGCAGTTAAAGGCTCATACAGTAAACGAAAGTAAAGAATAATTGGACGTTACGTGAGCAAGGGGTTATGGCCAATTGCAAGGCTTATTGCAGTGTGACACATCTCAGGACACAGGGGTGAGTTAAACGGTCCAGTGGACACTGGCTCAAATGTGGACAAAAGACAGTTCTTTGTTGCCTTCTGTTTACTGTGTTTAGTGACATTTAATTCGAAGGATCCCGTGACAAAAATACAGGGTATTAGACAGATCAGTATTGCATATTTAAAGTACACGTGTTAGTGCTATTTCAACCTTGTGAGAAAGTGCAATTTGCCTCGTTCCACTAGTAGATGACCTATCTGCCATTAGGAACCTTTCTAAATGAGATTGTCATCATTTCTTGGCTCACCACCCGGGAGACAAACTTTCATCTTCGAATTTGTTATGTGTTAGACATAATGTTGGGCTATCAGAATTCCCAAGTAATCTGTGTGCGTCATCATGAACAAGAGTAACGTTTTCCACGCGGAAAAAATATTTCTTATTCCGCGTTGGATGTTGAAATATCCCGCGCTCCACATTTCATTTTCACAACGTGGCGGTTTATTTTTCTAGGTATGGCGCTTCTCCATTCAAGTTACTGATTCCAGAATCATTCAGTGAAACTAAACGTTTTGCACACTTTCCATAGTGTTTATGAACAAAACCTCCGGAAAGGACAGGCATATTATGTCATATCAAGGAGATGGTAGGTCTGTGAAGAAGAAAGAAGACAGGGATTGACTCAAAGCGGGAGGAAATTTCACAAGACGAAAGAAACATCCGTCTCAGAAGTCGTTACTCGAGCAGTCAGTCACGTGATGTGGTTTCTGTGACTTGACAGCGCACTGTATCCTGTCTAATTGAGAGCTAGTTACACTTCTGCTCGTGACCTAACGGTTAATTATTCATCCGCTGCCCGGGTGGTCACAGGTTCTGAAATCTGTGATTTCCTTGAGATGCATACCGCTGATGATACCCAATAAGGATGAAACGGCTTTATAGTGCTCCTCGATTTTTCAGCTTCGACTGGTCTCCCCATTAGGATGAAATCTCAACTGACAATCTAAAATCACTAACTAGTAAATTGTTGCGATTCCCGTCAAAGCAAACGCTTCCAGACCTAATCGTAATGTGTGATAATCTGATTCTATTCCGTGTTTTACGTCACGACTAGACTTGAAACAACCAAGTGCCTCTGATCTTTCGGTTTGACACATGTCCACCGTTATTTATCCGTTCTTGATAAATGATAACACTTTTATTTTAACTCTGACTGGATTCTTCAGACTACTATCATACTTTTTTCTCCATAAAACAAGCTTGCGTGGGGATATCCACGCTGATTGAATGGCGTTGATAGGCCTTGCAATATGAAAATTCCAGTTACACGTGTTCTTATGCCACTCCCGATTGGACTTTTACGAATTAGTTCCCCGTAATGGTCAAAGGTGCGAAAAGTATGGGTTGAGGTTTTTTCCACGTCCACTGGCCTAGTTGCTCATTATGGTTGGTCCTGTAGGACTGAAATCAAATGAGCAATCCGCTATAGAAAGTGGCCTCAGAGAGATCAGCTACTCAGGATGGAAAGAACATAGTTGAGAGTATTCACAGATGTACCGGGAACCCAGTAAATACTGATTTGCTGGTTCTGTTGCAACCCCGTGCAGTTGCTAGAGTACTTCGACCAGCGGTTGAGACGAAACGCACGCAACGCGGTCCCGCTTTCTGATGAGTATCGGGATTTGGAGGTAAGCCCGAAGCCAAATAGGAATAGGGCACCCAGCGCGAAGTATACAGCACGGACTGCCACGTGACCCCACGTGATCCGATCAATCAGCTGATCTTCTCCTATCTGAATACACTCATCATTCACACAAGCTGATTTTCAATCGTTTTCGTTTAAGATGATCAATCCAGATAGTTCTTTTTATATCAAATAAAGCACAGCGCTCAATTTTTGGTCTTACACTTCTCTTGTACAATCGTTTTGACCCACACGCAAAATTCAGGACAAAATTATCGTCATGACATCAGACGATTAGGGTTTTGTGCTCAAATACTGAAAAACTTGGATGATTTTTCATGTACTTTTGTGTAAGCTAGAGTCAAAAAATTTTTATATGATTTCCTTGTGAGTGATATTCAGTTTCGCTGGTTTTTTTTTAACACGAAGCGACTGACTACTCAGATTCGAGACTTCAGCAACCTGGTAGAAGACATTCTTGGAGTGCGTGTAAAATTCGATATTTCAGCTATGCAATCATCGAACTTAATTGCTGACCCTCATCAGATCCCTCTGCCATGATCTGCGTCCTTGCGGAGTCTGGTTTGGATTATCTTACCGAAAATGCAGTATACATTTGGATTGTCCACCATTCCCGAGAACTAATATTCCTTCGAAGGTTGAAGTCTCAATTTTACTCTACTTTGGTCATGATAATGACTTTTTCACTAATCAAAGTTCTGAACCCCTCAAGAGGGAGGCAACAGCACGTCTCAACAATACGCCATCGATACCCTGTGCGGAAACCCCACAGGCGAAATCTCTACCCCAGTGCACAGAAATTTTGGTTGAAAACTTTCATCCGATTGTCCCTGTTACTCTTTGTGGTTAGGTTTTGGAGTGACAACAAGACTATTTGGCTGTTAAAATGTATATTCCAGAAGCCGATCACCTTTCGTGAGGTTAAAATGTGTCGGGAAGGTGGGACGGTCCTGGTATTGGAGAGGATAGAAGCATATTCCTTGATTGTTCTGATACCATCGCCGTTTTGGCTTCTGACTTCCGCCGAGTGGCAGTGGGATTCAAAAGCAGTCCCTCAAGGCGGACAAACATTTTGAAAGATGATTGGTGGCTTCCCTCAGAAGATGGATTTACTTTGAAGGCATTGATAATGCAGAATGGAGTCGTACAACAGTGGTTTTCACACCGCGGTCTGTGCATCCAGAGGATTTTTCGTACTTATCGCGTTGACCACCGTAGTGTTAATCATCGTTTGACAAATCATTCAAAGAGGGCGCTAAAGCCATTCTCTTTTAGAAAACTTTCCTCCCTGGAGGAATGGGTCGACTCTGAGGTTCGCGGTTTCATTCTTCGGTAACCTGTGATCTTTGTCGACGCATTTCGTATCCCCTCTAATCTGATGGACGCGAACTGAAATTTGAGGGGAATTATATGTAGAAAACTTGTCGGTTGTCATTCACAGCTCTTTCCTGTTAGGACAAGTTCGCTCCACCTCCACCAAAAACAACTGTCCTCGGTTTTTTCGTTATTTTCTTCACACGCATACCGTAACCTTGGATCCACTTTGGTGGATTTCTATCACGCACGTTAGCAAGGTCACTAAGCAAGCCCCTTCCTATACATGGTAAAACTTCAGTGCTTTCAGGAATCTGTTAGCATGATATTTCGCAAGCAACACCAAAGGGATGTGGAGGAACCTCACGGCTGTGTTTGTTTATCAGTGTAAAAAGTGAAAGAAAGAAACGGTACATTTGAAGAATTAGCAGTCAGGGTTATCGACCACCCCGTTTTGGTGCCCTGGTTACGTCAGGAGGGAAAACGTGAAGGTCAAGAGGTCATGGACAGTAGCAAGGAAAATTCAGAGAATCGCAATGAGGTGAGAACTCGATATTTTGCCAATATACGTGGCATAGGATATTTCGCACTGTACAAGAGGTTTCCGTCGAATACAGTGTGTGCTTTATGAGACCCTGATGCAGACACATACCACTGTACGTAGGTTGGCGAAAATATGTCCCTCGTAGTTGCATTCTCAGTCCTATTGTCATCCTCTCTGCTGTTTTAGACACGTTTCTAGCCAAGCGACAGTTTCTCGCTAAGCGACAAGCTAACAACCAAGCTCAGGAAAATAGATCACCCGGTTAGCAAACAGTTAAGTTGTTCCACCTTCCTAATGTAGAAATCCAGACGCGACTATAGAGCTAACTCTTGTCTGCTCCCCCTGACTGCGAATCCATCTGTTATGTTCACGAGAGCTGTCATCAGAACTTGCTGGAAGCTGTCACCTTTTTAGCTGAATATGTCGCAATAGTGATCACGTCTGAAATGATACTCAGTACAAGAACCAGGTCACTGACGAATTGAAGCGCCAAGGTTGCTCGTCACAACTTCACCCAACTAATTCGATGTTTAACCTCTTATTTATAACGGCCGACCCAGCGGTGGGCGTGCAGCTGGTCATGTTACTGGTTAGTTTTGATAAGTCAGATCACCTGACTGACCCATATGCTGTAATACCAGACTTTTTAAACACTCCGAGAGAATGACGATGTTGGCGGCTGGCTTGCCGCCCAGCAAATAAACCATTTACCTTGATCGATCGACTTTCAACTAGGAGGAATGTACTGAACATGTGAGGAATGGAAATTGTTACTTCTAAACCGATCACTCTCGAGATCACTCGTAAAGGAACGCAACTTTGAAGCTATCGAATGCTTATGGGCCACTTGTGGATGATGGAAGACCATAAACTGCAAAAACCTTCTGGAAACTACTGTAGTTCACAGTAAGTCAGAAAAATACGTAAGGACACGGGTGTACTGTGTACACGCAGCCAGCTGGTTCGCTTTCGAGGCGGGTAGGCAAGCAACTGAGTCACATATCCAGTCAACCCACAACCCAGTCACGCGAGCAAATCAATCGGGCACGCACCCAATCAGCCACTCAAGTCACGCGCCAAATCGATGATGGAACGATGAACGGACACGCACACGCCCAAACTCTCTGACACACCGGAGCAGCCACTACGCGCGAGTAGTCTTGTCCGGATGTGGGGTCCATTAGTTCGGGAAGAACGATGGCGGGTGGGCGGCGTGATTAGGCTTTTTGCTGAACAATCTAAGCATTTAGCGAATATACACTCATTTGCAAACTAATTTGGTTTTCGAGAAGACTCACCTGGAACCCAGCTGAATCCCTCGTTTGTGATGTTCTCATAAGGTTGACGGAAACACGGGGACTGCGCCTACCTGATGAGCCCCAAAAAGGGCGAAACCGGTCGTGGGCTGTCGATGAATTTCAGCAACCTTATGAGTAGTACAACCTAAGCGTTTCTCGCGAACAAATTTGGTAGTGGTTTGATCTATCAATTTCATCCTATCAGAATGTCCTTCGGAATCCAGCCCGCATCCCGCTTTTTCGCTTGAGCGGCACTTCAGCGCGTGTTAGTGTGTGTACTCTGCCACTTTGATGGGGCAATAGTTCAGTCCTCTTCGACTGTGTGATTAGGAGAGCTATTGAAGTTGGCGGGTTCAGGGTAAGGTTTCATTTGGCACTGAAACCGGAAGCATTTTATCGTTTTAATTTAAGTTATTTTTCCGCATTATTGGGCTGCCTGTCTTTTTTTACTAATCTGGAGCATTCAGCAGTCCATACACGTGACTACTTATGTCTACTAGTTATTGAAGCGATCAATAAGCTAAGCAGTCCCACTGAATTTCTGACGGCCGTGTAACGGTTTCCGTCTAGTTTCATCTAGGCCTAGTACCACCAAAAACCAAGAGGAACTGCTGATGTATCGGAACAGACGGTTCCACATCTAGAGTTCCAATCCGTCTCACTGAAACGGGTGTTTTCGGTGGTGAGCACTGTACCTTACGGTTCAGCATGTTGTGTCTACTGACTCTAGAAGTTGAACCTCGATGTATTATCCGCCCTCTCTCTTTAGACCGGATGCGATGTATCTTCCTGGTGCGAGAACGCAGCTCGCTTCTATTCGGATTCTGCTCAGGAAATGAACAGCATTTACGCGCAAAATATCTACTCTGCAATTGACGATGACGAGATGGAGGAGGACGATTGGCTTGATGAGAACGAGTTCTACTTTCGTCAACCATCCTGGCCTGCATGCTTCTACGATGGTACCAAACTCGAGGTTTATACGGGTCGGCTGCCGAACAAACTGCAACCTCTGCCTTTTTCTCAGATCAGTCGTTTGCCCAAGGTCATTACAGACGTGAACTGGGAACAAATGTACACCCGCTCGAAACTTGTGGTTTCGTTGATTGGGGCGCAGCGACTCGAACCAAAGCAAAAATCAGAAACAATATTCCCTGGCTCGGTTCACCGATCCCATTCTCAGCGTGCTCGATCGAGCAAAAAGCATGCATCAGGGCATGAAGAAAAGTCGAAAAGTGATGTGGTCGAACCTCCATCGCCAATGGCTCTCCTGAGCGTGGGAAGGACCACTTTTCGCAGCGCGGTAAGCCATTACACAACCTGATCCTCGGTACAAGGAAGTTTTGTGATATTAGGGACTGCTTTGAAAGTTCTTAAAAGCAGTTTTCATCAGGCGATGGAAGTCGGTTTGTTTGTTTGATTGTTTCAAACACAACTTTGATTCAACAAAAAGCAGATGCTTTTCTCCGTTAAACTTGTAAAGTTGCTGAGGAATCTTCGGCAACCCGACATCGGTGTCTACCTTCTTGGGAATCATCAGGTAGGCGTAGTCTCTGGGTTCCCATCAGCCTTATGTTTTACTTGATTGTGTCGCTCAACTGTGCTTTGTGTTTTAGCCTTGTAGAACGGCCAGAAAAGATAGGTCTGGCTGGCACCATCACCGCAAACCCATCGTCCTAGCAGTGAAAGACGTTTGACGACGAAAAAAGCCTTTTCAGGCTCAAGGAGACAAATTTGGAATCACATGCATCCGTGCCCAGATCCAGAATTCAACTTGCTCTCCTTCTCTGATTGCTTTTGATCAGGTCATCAAAAACACCAGACATCCCTCGTGGCACCAAGAATTCGAATTCCGATTAAGGACAGGAGATAAGAAAATTCTACAAGTGGAGATCAGGGACATGTCAACCAATCCGTATACCACGCTTGTACGGTAAGTTCTCCAAACTGTTTGTTCGGTTCTTCTATCTGCAGTCAGTCGTCATGCCAATCTATCATGTGCATCGTGTTCACATCTGAGGAATGCGATCACCGCCTTCATGAGGCCTATCGATGGGTCATTTCTGGTTAGATGTCGTTTTTTGTCCACTGAGCCGAACAATTTGGCTGCACATATCCCATCGCCTGTCACGTGCATCGGTGCGTCACTAGTTTTGTTGGGTAGCGTTTTGAGTGTATCAGCGATGCATTCCGCTGATCTGGACTGACTGCTGATTATGATTGGACGATTCTGTTGGTCGGTGTTCTGATTGGTAGATGTCTACATGGCCTGATACGAATTGTGGAGACAACCTGTCACGTGAGGAGTTAATATTTGGATCCTGCTGCACGCAAGTTGCGACCGAGTTGGGCAGGTGGACAATCAATACCAAACTAAAAACAAAACGAGGTTAATTCTGGAGCAGTAATACAGAACTAATCAATTCGCTCGCTTGTATCTAACTGTCCGTTGTAAGCTAAAGATGGGATTTGCATCAGCGATTAGAATACCTCGTATTTTACAAAGGAAACTACTCACAAGGTCGCTGAAAACTTTTGGACAGCCCACGACCGGTTTCGGCCTTCCAGTTCAGGCTCAGCAGATAGGCACAGTCCCCGAGTTTCCGTCAACCTTATGTTCAACCTCGTATTTTATGTTATCAGCGGAGGATTCTGCCGTGGAATTTTCACGCTGATTGCCACTTCATTTGATTATTTCTGTGATCCTTACCTCAGCAGGCACGCTGAGATTACACCAAGGAAACAGGTACCAAACTGTGACAATAGAAACTCTGATTCACTGTTAGTTGTCTCGCATATACTTCTAACGATACGACCAACATGGACATGTTTATCTTTAGAAAACGTCGGTTCAGTTCTTTCTACCACTTAAAGTTCTTTGTTGAGTCAAAATGACGTAAACGAGCGACTCAGCTGGGTTCCAGGTGAATCTCCCGAAAAACCAAACTGGTTTGCAAATGAGTGCGCTTCGCTGAGATCGTGCAATTTGCGTTCAAGTAGGACATAAGGTTGAAGGAAACTTGGCAACTGAGCCTACCTGATGAGCTTCAAGAAAGGCGAAAGCGATCACTGGCTGTTGAAGACTTTTCAACAACCTTATAAGTAGCATAATGCGTCGTTCGTGTGTCACGATATCTCGAAAACCGTACCAACTGAAATATGAGGCGACCTTGTGAAGCACATTCAATTGCTTGAAAACGATAGGTTCAACTAGGGTTCCAGGTGTATCTCCCGTGAAACCGACTTGTTTTGCAAATGAGTGTATTTCCTAGTATTTTTTGGTCCCCCTACAAGACCGAAAGAGATTTCGTTTGTGAGAAGGGTTATCCGTGGGTGAAAACAGTTTCCGTACTGCTTTGACCCCCAAAGTGGCCCGCTTTTGCAGCTGGCCTGGTCAGATGCTGCACAATGTAGCGTCTTTCATTTTTTGCAGGGAACTTGTTGCACGTATCACGAGAAAGTTTCAACTGGAATTTCATCTTACAAATGAAATAGGTCGATAGCTTCACTCATCTTTCGTGATCACCCGTTGATTGTCTCCTCGGGTGACGACATCTTAGAATCAAGACTGACGTATGAGAACGGGTTAGTCGCACTGACTGGCTGATCAGTCATCGGGGTCAGAAGAGGCAGGTGTTCAGTTCGGAAGACTAAGGGTTTGAACCTCCGTGGAGATTCTCGAGGTACACACTGTTGTTGATTTCCAACAAAAAAGAAGAGATTTACAAAATCCTGGGCTTTTCAGCACATACTGACTTCACTTTCAGGATGAATTGCCGATAAAAATTTCAAAACATCACTGCGAACGAACAAAGGGGGTCACGGATGTTTTCAATGTGAAATCAAATCTCTACATGGAATATTTCAAGATATAGTGTACAACACAAGAGGAGTTATTTCTTCATTTGGGATTATTATTCTGGCTTCCTGGGAGTCTCATTGACGAGACGTGGCGTAAAGGAAAAATGCTGGCAACGTAGACTTAACTTGCGTTACACCAAAAACTAAAGTCAATCGATTTTCTAGTCCGCTGGATGGCTCAGAGGAAGCCTCAGACCATTGGCCCAGATTAGCTGATTGGCTACTAAGTTAAATGGCCGATGTCACGAATACTGCGATAGAAAATTCCGGAACATTAGTCGGTTTTTCTCGATTGGATCGGACCTGGCTCAGCCTATAATCCAATCTGCCTAGCATCACTGGCCGGAATATGCCACCATACGGATCGGGCACGGGGACACAAGATGCGCACGTAGTTTTTGAAGTTTCTTACAGTTGTCCTAATAAGGAGGACGCATTCGTGCGGTGAATTATCTCGGGTTCCGGTTGCATCCTGACAACTGCTACACAGGTTTAACGTCATTAGTTCTTATCCTTTGATACACTTGTATTCGATGTATCTATTAAACTTGCCTAGAATACTCTGCTACTCTAGAAGCGCGCGGTGCAATTATCACCGATCAACCCCCCCTGCTCCTCTCCGTCTCCTCACCGAGGAGACGTTTGCTGGATGAAGTGAGTAGTATGTTAGTAGTATTGTTATCATCCCACTTTTAACTTCACTCGCCATAGTTTTGTGAGTCGAATTCAACCGCACAAACGTCGTGCTGAAAATTCCAACACTTTGATTGTTTGCCTGCCTAACTTCGAGGTTCCCTAAACCATGAGTTACGCGGTATGAATTGCTTGAACAGTTGGTCAATTTCTGTTTTGTTGTCTAGCCACATCTATCCATATTCGGAATGCTTAGCAAGACCGCCAAACTCGCATTATTTATTCCCTTTTAGTGCTTATCTGGATTTTGCGAAACTGATGCCCGACTGGACTGACTGCTTCACCTTGAAAAACGTGATCGAAGGTCACGAGGGCCAAGTCGTTCTTCTGGCCACTTTGACCGGATTTAGCAAGCCACTGGATCCAAGCTCTGTCTCACCACTCCCCCCAAACTACCGAACTTCTCAAGTAAGTGTCAGGTCCCCGGAACCGGTTGAAGACGGAGTGATTGTTCCACCGACACAGACACCAGTGCCATCAGAACTACTGGAATTGGTCGCAGAAAACTATGTGAGTTTCGGTCCCTAATCAGCTAGTATTCTGGCAGTGAATAGGGACTTTGCACAAGAATCTACATTAAACTGTCTTCTATTTCAGAGCCTTCGGAACACAATAAAAGATCGATTTGATGTCGGGTGGCTACATGTTTTTGGTAAGTCTGGTGTTTGGTACTCATGTATTGGATCAGTGCATGCCTTTGAGGTTTCTTGTGTGATTCCGAAAAATGGTGCTCAGCGGATATTTTACACCTTTCTCGTCTTTTTCGACAAATACTGGTTGGTCAGATGCTCCCTAAGTTTCACGTTGCTTCGCTGTGGGGTCCGACACCCAACTATTCGCGACCCAATAGGATAAGTCGTCCAAGATTTTGGTCTCGCTGATTTCACATTACGGCAATTTACGGGTGTCCACCGGTGTGTGATTGATCTACACCGCATTCTTTAAAACCAGCATGTTCGATTTTGTCAAATGTTCACGTGTTGGACCTGGTCAACGCCCACGACAGTCGCTTACAACAGAAACGAGCAAAGGCGCTGGGATCTGGTGGCCATCCAAAGACCAATCAAAAGAAAGTTGATAATTTCTGTGCAACTCTGGGGGACTAGATGACGGAGACGCTGTATATTTTCCACTGTTTTCATGGAGAGGAAATCCGCTGAAACGAATTATTTTTTGTGACCTACTCTGTTCTCAGCTTGCATATCGATCGAAAGGAACCATATCACTTCACACTGGTCTTCGCAAGCGACTGGGGTTCTGAAATGAGTTTGCGCGAACGAACATGGAAACTAGTTCAACTAATTCTGCCGAATCCGTCACTATCCATCATCTCTGGGCTTCATTCAGTTTAGTGTGAGAGCTATGTTCCAAAGTGCCTTAAATAGCATAAGTTGTTTCAGCTAAACAGGAGCCTTGAAGTACGATTTGGGTACAACTTGAACATAATTCTGACGGAAACTCAGGTTCTGCGCCCACCTGATGAGCCCTAGGAAGGCGAGACAGGTAGTATTGAACCATCCGGGAGTTTTTTTAGTAGAGTAATAGAATGAACTCACTTCGGAGTTTTGCCGGCATCCTCATGTGCAAGTTGGAATATTCTCACTGGTATGTGTACACAGGAAATGCTGTATCAGATCAGTTCTCTGTTGTCTCAAAGTACAAATTTTTGTCAAACCTGTCTTCATGAGAGTATTCTTGTTGGTCATGGTTTTCGTAATTTCCATAAAATTATTCGTAATGCACTGCTCATAAAGTTGCTGAAAATTCGACGACCTTGTGAGTAGTGCATTACGAGCACACGTGTATTGTTCAGCTTTAACACGCTTCTGGTACTTTCCGGAACTGTCAACCTTTTGCGCAATTTTTGAAAATTTTCTTTTTATCTAGATAAGATAGTGTATCCCTCATTGCTTGTTCATCAGGTTTGGTGAAAGAATTTAGGGACATTTGTTGCCAAACATGTGCGCTAGAAAAGAATAGGTAAATGTTTGAATGGGACTTCCTAGAGGCGGTAGCAAGAACAGAGGGAGAACTGAGGATCAGTCTTATCCGAATAGCCACGAGGGGTAACCAGCCCGATTCTAACAACAGAAGCCATCGAAATGGGTTAGATGTCACCACTGTCATGGTCAAACTGAAAAGTAATGATTGGAACACAGGTTAAGTTGTTTTGAACGTAACGCGATCCCAGAAATCGATCAGAACTATAACTCTCAAACTCTGGGGAGACCATCCAAGATTGGACTCTTCTGTGGGATGGACGTTTTTGAGAACAACCTCGCTACCGACTCAAGCGGCTAACCCAAAAACGTCAATTTCAATTTTTCAAGTCGTAGCTTTGTTCCAACGGTCAACAAGATGTGCTCATTGGTCCACGCGCCATATTGAATGTTCTAGTCCCTTTTCGTTGCTCAATAATTCCCCACTAGACAGAGGAGACTTTGTTCACACTTTCTAACCCGGACTCGCCTGTAGTGTTTTCAAACAGTGGTGAGGGGTATGGATGCAAACTAGCAGTCCGGGATAGCTTTGGGGTTAAGGCACAAGACTACTAAACGGAATGTCCGCGGTTTGGCGCCACCTCTGGCTTTTCAACTGCCCCTCCTCCGTAGGCTTGGTGATAGCCCTGCCCTCGTGCTGGCTTCAAGATGCACCACAGCTATGCAGCCAAGGGCGCAGCGATCAAAGGAGGACCGAACTCAATTTACTTACATGCAAATCCGTTATCTCATTCGTCCGATCCTGTCAAGACTTGGAAAAGCTGGCCATCTGCAGCATCGATGAATCCTGTGCCAACAGAACAGACCTAAGTCTCCGAAGGAATGGCCAAGCACATTCCAAAGTACTTGATCCGTGCAATGACAGAGCGATCACAAAGCAGTCAGTCAGTCATCTGGGCGTCATTGAACACAAAGTACTTGCCGATCAGTCAGTAAAATTCTTCCATAAGAAGATATCGGCGTCCGTGAAGGACTTTTGTGAAGGCGCTCAAAGATTTGTCGGCTGTATGATTCAGGTAGCTGGGAATTCGGCCAGAACATTCGTAGACTGTTTTCCGTGGTTTGGACATTCAACCCATCACTGCCAACAGCACATATAGTCATATACTACAGTGAAGGAGCTGTCTCCATTTTTTGGTTCATTTGGCTTGCTTCCAATGATTCTGGGTCAGTTGGTTACATTGAGGCACTGTGGTTGATGATGTCCACAATACAAATCAGAATGTATGTGTACTAATAAAAGTTTTTTTGTATCGTTGACAGTAGTTTACAAAAGCGATTTGCAACATGTATAAAATGGGGGGGGGGCAATATAAATGTGGAGCAAGGCAAAAGGGAAATTATCATATGCGAGAGTCCCCTCGGG
>NW_008751757.1:158145-159709 GCF_000715545.1 Opisthorchis viverrini
CAGGACGTCAACCTCTCCACAAGTCCACGGACAACCATGGAGTACGTGTAGCAGTCGAACTGCGGAGAAAAACACGTTCCCGCCGTCCGGACTTCCACCAAGGGACTCTCATATACGATAAGTTCCCTTTTTGACTTGCTCCCATTCTCGCACTGTATTTATTTTTTATACGTATCGCAACCATGCTAAAAACTTCTATTAGTACACATACACCTGATTTGTATTATGGCCATCACCAACTGTGCACTAATAGTTTCTCCGCAGTTCGACCGCTACACGTACTCCATAATTGTCCGTGGACTTGTGGAGAGTGTTTGACTTCCTGATTGGTTGACAACGGCCGAGGCAGTCGCTATACGCCTGCGAAACCCGGTACTGTGCTGTCAAAAACGTTTCGTACGAACGCTGAGTCTGCCTTGGTTGTGTGACACGAATCAACCGTCCAAGTCACTCAACAGCCCTCTTCACTGTCTCACAGCATCCAACTAGATGCGAAATGGGGGGGGGGAGGCGCAGACAACCAATCGCTCGTGTCTCCACGTTTTTGCATTTCACTAACCAATCTTCGTAGCGTATTTCACTTTTCGCTCATATTTTAACCATTAGATATGTACTGACCTGATGACGAGATCCCGAAAACATTAATGTTCGTCACTGTGTTATTTTTCAAGCACATGAGTACTTGCTACGCTGACTAGACGATACAGACAATCGTTGTCCGATGTGTCAGCTTGATGTGACTTGGTTTATGAGTATGAAAAAAAGACAAGCCTCGTGATCAAGTTAGCGACCGTTAGCTGAACAGTCAAGTATGTGGGTGACGGGGTAGCTACAGTTACTTAACAGCTGCAAGGATGCCAGAGGAAATATTTATCAGTGACTCCGGTAACTCTTTCGACCGGGCATCCGTCCAAAAACCAAAAGGGTGGCGTATCTTTTCATCCATCTGTTTTTTACGCGTTCTTTTTATTTCACGATCTAGCAAATCCTTTTCTACTTTCTAACACACACAAGAACATGTTTGTCTATCCTGTCTACCGTGTTGATCCATTCCTCTATGGCGTCTTCGCAGTGATCGGAGCTCGTCAGATAAAAGCTGCCGATTCCAACGGTAAATCGGATCCCTACTGCACCCTGCGCCTCGTTAATCGGGTCGCCTATACATCAACGATTTACAAGACTCTGGATCCTACATGGAACCAAGGTTTTGTCTTGTAAGTTCGAAATCTTAAGCTTCTTATAGCCATTTTCGCCGCTTGACGATGCAATAAAAATACTAGAGGGTCACAACTGTCTTGTTTAGTCGATCATGTTGAGTTTCGCTCATGAGTTCCGGTATCCTTGTTGGCAACAGCAGGGGTCTGTATACCCTGACGACCTATGCTTTTGCACGGGAGAAATCAAAAACTAAACGATGATTCTCGTATTCAGATCGATTCTGCAAACCAACAGGGTAGAGATTTCATCATCATCATCATCATCAAAGACAGCAACATCAGTGTTGCCACTGATGCTTCACTGCCGTACAACCATAAGGTTCGCCTATATAATATATACATATATA
>NW_008751757.1:160943-183055 GCF_000715545.1 Opisthorchis viverrini
TGTAGCCTGGTACACACGACGCTTAAGGTCCAGTGAGATGCCTTTTTGACGCCACAAGTGACGCAAATTAGCAAACGTGATTTGAGATTTGCATCACCGTGTATAACATTTACACCTCCATGCCACTGAATAGTCAATCCCATCGCAACAGCCAATCACGTCGCTCTCACGGACTCTGTCGATTGGTCTGCAGCATGAAAAGCGAATGACACTTGTATTCTCCGATCCTAGACACGAAAAAGGATATTCGCGTGACAGTATGACGGATCAAAGAACAGAGAAGATAACTGAACGTTTTTATTGAATTACCTGCACCATCTCAGTGTAACCTAACAGGTTCCAGTCGTCGGGTGAAGGTGTCAGACTGGCGGTGGTTGACGCCCGCCCATAGCAGGCCAACCAAAAGCGGCTTGTATGAAGCCGAATGTACTACAGGTGCTACGGGCAAGCCGCTAGTGCCTGAGGAAATAAGATCGGTAAGCAAACACGCTCAAGTCCGTTGAGAGTCATTGATTGACCCAAGGGTGACGGCATAACAATGAGCACCGTCATCAGTTCCTCTACGTGAAGACATCAGCCTCATCCCTCAGTTTCTCCAAGCTTCAGTGGGATATCTCACTTACCTCGCAGAACTCACCGCGCCGTCTGGGAGGTACTAATAACCGCACCGTAAAAGTGAGAATAGCTATCCAGGCGCAGTATTAAAAGTACTGCTAGAAATCGATCCAATAAAACGGACTTCTAGTATATAATCTACCTACTCAAACTTTAAGTCAGTACTTTTCTGGGCAGCTAGACGATTTTTACTATAAAATCTATTTCTCCCCTTCCACGGTTATCACTGCAGTCCGATTGGCGATATTTACTCAGTCCTGGAGGTCACCATATGGGATGAGGACAAAGAGAAAGCAGACTTTCTGGGTAGGATTCAACTTCCGCTGAATCAGGTGAGTGAAAAATTCCGTCGCTGTATCCATCGAGTCTGACATTAGGAGTTTGAAAACTGGTGTGGCGCATTCCCTTGTCAATGGAGCCATGCGTTCTGATAGTGCCTGAATGAACGAGTGCCTGTAGGCCATATGCTTGTAAAGATTACTTCGAAGTCCTAACTTGACTAGCTGAAGATGCCTACTAACGGGGAGCTTCAGGTGCACAATTTTCCAGCCGTCTAGTGCGAATAACTTAGACCTGAAGTCATCTTTGACTGAATACACCTTTTATTCGGACGACTTATGTAACTGCTCTGGTGGATCACGTGAGAAAGTTTGGAAGGAGGACCAACAACTCTGGAGATTAGAAGTGAATGCCCTACATCGAGACAGGTCCTCAAACTCTAAAACCTTGAAATCAGTACAGCACATCAACTGATATTCGGACTATCCTGTTTTATTTCAGATGCACTTGAAAATAGGAACTGATCGCTCACGCCCCACGCTGTTGACCATAGCAACAGACTAGCAACAAAGGATTCACGCTATGACAAACCTTTTCGGATCGACTTGGAGGCTGCTATTAGAATCTTCAAGGACCATTGAGGGGACATTGATTGCTGCCGCTTGTCCCAGTTGTCTGGGACGGCCACGTTGTCCTGCATGCAGGTAGCCAAGTTAGCTAGGCATTGACTGAGGAACACACCACCTGCATTGAAAAGGTGGAGGGTTGTCCGAACCGGAAGTTCGGTGATGCATGCTTAGGGTGAGGCACACATATTTTTGAGGTCAAACCGAGTTCCATATTCACAGCCCATGTTTCTGATACAAATCGGTAGCCTGTATTGAAGATACTAGATAGCCGAGTGACACGTCCCAACAGCCGGAGCAATTCCAAACCTCGGTTGCTACAGAGAGAGGAGCTGCTGCAGTGTGCATTTTTCTCCGCCTTCTGTTCATCGACCTCCGGGACTCACCAAGCTTCCCGGTTAGCCCAGATGCCCGAGTATAGCCTCCTGTCCGAAACTACACTGAGTTGTATTGTATTCGTGGTTGGACATAACCCGTCTGCAGGTCCCCAGCAAAGCTAAAGTTTTATCACCGATGAAATTCTCAGAAGGGGACTGGCAGGATTGTGTCGAAGACAGAAATCACGCGGGTTGAGAAACCGTCAGCGGTGTTTGAAGAGACAATTCTATAAAATCTGTTCGAGTTTTGGGCCAGTGAGCTCCTTAGCAGCCAACAGAAATGTGTGCATTTTTCACAGACAGAGGACAGGAGTAGTGTAGTAATGAGTGATCTGAATCCACACAGGTAATACAGAAGAAATGAAAGGCATACATCTGCCCTGACTACTGCTAACTGGTTCGCACCATGTAGCCCAGCGCTTTCCATCATTCCCAAAGTTGTTGCTCAAAAGAAACCAACCTGTAGTATCAGTGCTTCGCTGCATATATGTGTCGGATAAGATTCAAAAAGTACACCAAAAGGGACCTCGGCAGCGGTAGGCCTACCAAATTGCACGTCCGTGGCACCAGTTGAATTTTTTGCGTGCTGAAAAAGAGAAGCTCCAGCCTCAGGAGACTGTCTTTGGTAGCTTCAAAACCATAGTCCGTCGGAACTTAAGCAGCCACAACAAACAAGGACTGATAAAGAAATACACTCATTTGCAAATCAGTTTAGTTTTCACGGGAGACTCAATTGAAACTCTCGTTTATGATGTCCTCTAACTGAATGTGCTGCACACAGGCCGCCTCATGATTCAGTTAGCACGATATTCGAGATATCGCAGTATATTTTCATAAAGGAAACTACTCACAAGGTTGCTGAAAACTCTTCGAAAGCCCACGAACGGTTTCGCCCTTCCACTTCGGGCTCATCAGGTAGGCACAGTCCCCGAGTTTCCCTCAACCTTATGATCTACTTGAACCCACATTGGACTGTTTTCGGCGAAACCGGTCGTAGTCCATCGGAACCTAAGCAGCTACAACAAGGACTCATAGACTCTTTCGAGGTTTTTTTTTCAAAGACGCTACAGGATGATATTCAACGAATATCCATTCCAACGGAGGTTTCTTCTTGGAAGTATGACACAATACTGCGCGGTAGATGTGCACATCCGGATGCCGAAAGAAAGCGGCTGGAGAGTTCGTTCAACCGCCACGCGTTTGCGCCACGGATCCCGGTTTCTGACGTAGTAGTGCAGACTTTTTAGGGAGTGAAATCCTGTGTTCATCAGCTCATGTATTTTCACTGGTTAAACAGTCTCTAGGCAGTATAGCTGACCCGCTGAACGGGTCCATGTTGAGTACAGTGCCTCTGCCATCGACTAACTACCTCAATGGAAAAATAAGACAAAGTAACAAGAACGGAGTTACGAGCAGAAATGTCGTTTCATTGTTAATTCGATGTATGGTTGTCACCACTACTTAAAATCCTGGGGCCATATATTTTGAAAAGTTTAGAATTTCGTGATTCTGAAAGCTGTGTGGAGCTTCTTGTCATTTTAATGTGAACTGGTATGCCTTTCTTTCTTTTGCCGAGAGTGTTCAATCAAATTACGAGGGCGACATTCTGCCCTGTGGAGAACCTCAGTGAGGTCATCGGCCGGTTGCCCAAACGCTAGAGTTTGAATTGAGCTCATGAGCTCCAAAATTTGAGGCCGTTTCGGCATTCTATTCGTGGCTCCCATGTACCCTTAGCATACTTCAATCAGTCTGAAATACCCCGATAAAAAACGAACGAACGAATGGATGTTTGGTACCCTAAATTAAGTGATTGGGTTGACGATGACAGAGCAATCGTGAGCAGTGCATTTCCATTCATCTTCGGTTGGTTCTGTGCCACAACCTAGCATTTCGTTGATTTCAAGGATGAATAAAATCCTTCAGCGGAGTTCCATAAATTCCTCAGGCGCGTCCTCAGTGGATGAATAGCAACCGCCTTGGACGGAATGTGCCAACAAATTTCGATATGGTCTGAATCCTTTCTAACTCAAATTCGGGATACTCTCTTCAGACCCCGTACTACGAGTAATCGTGCTACGAGGCAGTTCAGGGGTAAAGTTGTACTGTCCTCTGCGACAGGAGTGTGAAGGCAGTAAGGTGTTTCCCCTAGGAGACCAGCATGTCCATATTTATGGAAGCAGCGATGCTGCCTTCCCTCGAGGAGGGACGGGTTAGAAAATGTCGGCCCCAAAACCGCACACTCCGATCACCCAACGGTTTACTGTGACCACAGGCGCATTGTCCAATACGGTCGAAATACTTTTGAAACCAAACAGCCCGGTGCTGCTCAAAAGGCACCTGCTGTGCGCAGCCGCGTCAGGAATGAGACAGTAACGCCTTATTCCCTGCGCCCTCGGGTAAGGCCAACCCCCTGCAGCCGAGCAGGTCAGACTATTGAGTCGTCGGCTCCGGGCAGGGTCCTCAAAGAAAACCCTATATTCTCCCACTGCCTCGTGTGTCTGAATTTTGAGTCGAAGGCTCAAGGTGGGGTACCTCAACCAAACCCCCTTCTTCGGCCCGGGCAACCGGGCCGCGCAGCTCAGCGTCCACCGATGCCCCCTTCCCCTTCAATAGTTTAAACCTATTGATTGGTTTAGTGGCTGTTGGTTGCAGTATAAAACGAAAACCACTGAGTTGTATCAGTTTCAACTAATTACTACTCGTTAGACGTGGGTGTAGGTAATCCAATAAACCTGAAATTGACTTTCACTAATTTTGTAGATTACCAGTCGGCGGAAACGCTGGTACACTTTGAAGGACAAAACTATGAAGAAACTGGCAAAGGGGTCTATTTGTCTGGAGGTTAATGTGGAACATAACCCGGTGAGTTTCCTGTGCCAATCACTCTGCTGAAGTTCAACCGTTTATGAGATGAAATGCAGAACTAAACTCCCGCGCTGCTAGCCGGGAATGAACTTTGATCGCGATTAGTTGTTCGATCAGGCGGCCTCACTGTTTGTTCTGTTATCCCGTGTCCTCATTCGCCGATACCCACATGACCTTTGGGCTTGGCATCCCTTGCCGTCGTAATCTGGTCAATGTTGGAGTGACCTTTGTCCTTCCGAGTCCCGGCTTGTGACCTTTAGTGATTTGACTGCAAGGGGTTCCTTGTTTTCTTGTTTGTGAGTCCAGTATTCGGTCCTCCTTGAGTGTTCCGGTTGAGATGTTGGTCTTTTGCACGTAGGGGTGCGTAAATTGGATCCAGTTCGATGCACCGGTTGATCGAATCTGTCGTAGAGTGCCATGCTTCCAGAAATTCTCTTCCGTGTATCGTGTCTCCGTATGCCTAAATTTTTGCGTTTTCCAGATTGAATTTGTGGCCTTCTTGGTCTTCGTGTATAGAAATCAAGGACAGGGTTCATGCCTCGTGACAGCCGCGTTGTCGTCCCCCATTTGTGTGCATAATTTCCTCCCGGTTTGTCCGAAGTAGGGTATTTTGCAGTGGTTGCAGTTGATCTGATATATCACATTGTTCCTCTTGGTTTTGTCTCGGTCTAGAGATTAATTTCCTTAGGGTGGCATTCGGTTTGTTGGCCACGAAGATTCCTCTTTGGGCTAATAATCTGGTTGCGAGTTTTGATATATTCTTGATGTAAGTGGGACCACCCGTCTGGTGGCTTGTTCTTGCTGTTGCTGTTGTTGAGATGTTTCCTTCTTCAAGCTTCTTTTGATAAAACTCCTTGGATATCCATTGTTCTGAAGTACTATGAATGGATGGTTCTTATGTGTCAGTCAATCTGTCACGCCGATCGGTATTCCCCGAATGGAGTCGATTTCTCGAACACGACGGTGTTGTCAAGGTTACCACTTCATAGTTAAAAAAAGTCTGTGTTTGTTGAATTTCCATTCAAATTTTCTGTATGGATAAATTGTTTAGGTAAGTGAATCTTCAAGGTCATCAGTGACCTCGAATCGGAAGAAAGGTGTCTAACTGTGATGAGGTATCGCGACTTGCGGTAAAACGTGAATCGTTTACAATGGGCGAAAACTGCAGTTAGGTCTACAGCTGTAATAATTTATGGAATTAGCCAGATCTCACACTGCACTATTGGACGAAAAATATGACGGAGTCACTCCTGTAACGACAGTTAGTCTTGTATCTACCCCTAGACTAGACGGATGCTGAATCATGTGTTTTCGGACCCCGGGAGTAGCTGTTCCGAGTAATCACCACTGCCACTTAATCAACAGAGATGGCCGACACTTCCGGAGGTAGTTGTATTGTCCTGAGTGCTGAAGACCTTGCCGAATTCGTCGGCTACAAACTGCCGCGCTTCACGTTCCATACTTTGGCAGAGCCCTGCAGTTGCCCACCAACCCTTCTTCGGTTAGCCATCGATTCACCGGAAGTCGATCGAACAAAAACTTGGTAACCTTATGAGGTGACTGAAAAATTGTTCCTGTGTCTTCTTAGACAAAAACGAACTGCACGGCCGGTGCTTTGTGTATTGCTTATCATAAAGAAGTGCGCTCAACTTACCGGCTAATTCGGATTCCTCGACTTTCCGTCGGTCTTGCTGACCGCCTGCTGCGTTCACAGAATCCCCATTTGTAGCGCAAAACAGCGTTCCAGTACACGCTGTACGCACAAATAACGTATAATTATAATTCATGTATTCATTTAACACTGTCTCAAATGGCGCAAGTGATGAAAACCAGACGGCAGCCAATTTCTCATCAAATTCAGGCCGTATCTGAAACCATTGCACCGTAACTTTAAAATTGCATGCGCGCCAAAAAATTGAGGAGAGATCGATTAAAAGAAACTTCAACAAAACTAAGGCAGATTATGGTTGTTTTCGGTTTGATTACGCGTGCGGAAAAGTACGTAAAAAAATTTATGTTCGATCCACAAAGGTCTTGGAGAAACATACCTCGACCTGCTCGGGTCAGCATCTGTCACCAGGCGGATAACAATCCGTAATCACGAACACAGACAATCTCCAGCCTATGAGTTCATCACCACCAACCTCGTGATGAGCACTTTGGGCCGTCGCCATCATGAGCTCACTTAGAATTACGAAGATCGTCATCAGAACGAAAAACAGCAGTCTTCTTAGGCTTCCTCAGTCTTCTCCAGCTGGGTCTCCCGTCTGTGGTATCAGTCAGCGGAATGTGCTGTACAAATGGTGCCCTGTGGTTCACTTGGTACGTTACTTCGAGTATATTTGTTTTAGTCTGCTCGAAACTACCGATTTCATTCTTCTTGAAAAATATAACGCGCTCTCACTAGCCCAAATTTGCAAAAAGAGTCTGTTCCGCCAATTTTATGCGATTTAGTGGGGGCTCGGGCACTACTCTTAGCTAGTGAGCCCCAGGAAGGATGAAGCCTATCATGAGGTGTCAAAGAGTTTTCATCAACCTCATGAGTAGTATGTGACTAACACAGCTACCACCACCTACCAGTGTCAGCGCCTTTACACCTAATCACCACCACCAATGAAGTTGACCACATTAGCCTCATTTTATCGTTATGAGCACCACAAGAGCGTCGGAAACAATCGGCACTAGCCATCACCTGTTCAGTCAATACTGACACCACTGGCAGCATCGCAAGGATCACCTCCACCATCAAAGCGCTTTCCCGATAGAGCAAGGGATGTCAGGATTACCAACACCAGCTTCATCATCGTACGAAACCTAGCAGTGTAAGCATTACTTAACAAACTGTGATAGTTGTGGGAACCTAGTGCACGCGTTCTTCACCTGTATGCTCTTCGTCAACATCAAACTGGAGACATCAATTATTTATTTATCTATGCCTGGCAGCTAGTTACATCCGAACAAAGGAGTGCGTTCGCGGTTAGAGTGGACTACACAAGTGACAATCCAGCAATTTCTAAGGACCACCATTGGATACCCATTTGTTCTAAACGGATTCGGACAGTACATCATGAATGGCGTTCGCTTAAGCTGCTCGAGTCATTTTTGTTCTTGGTGTTCAGTGAGGGGGCTTCATTTTACTTGAGCAGTATAGTTAGCACCGTCCTTTAAGGTCTCTTCGTTGGAAAATAGGCGTACTAATGTGAGGGGACACAAAAACTGCCTAAAGGTGATCTAAGCTGGGTATGGTACCGAAGGAAAGTTGTTCAAACTGATAAAACTTGTTGTTTAATGAAATTCCAGTCTCTACTTTTGAAAAGCGTCTTGTCATAAACTCGCAATTATTTCTAGGCGATGGTAAAGCATAAGTGACAAGACCTTAATCAAACAATTCATACGGAAATATGAGGCACTCTCGGAGACGACGAGGGAGGGGACGTGTCAGAGGTAAGGGAGTTCCGGGAGAGCTTGAGTCAGCGGATTTGGGACCGGCAGCTCTCTGTGTAACAGCTCATTTGGCATGTCTTGTCAGTCACCACTTCCTTCTCGAGCCCTGAGCAGCCGGACTGATTGGAGTATTCTAAAAGTGTATCTTTGTAATGTACTACTCATAAGGTTGCTGAAAATCCGTCGACAGCCCACGACAGCTTTCGCGCTTTTTGGGGCTCATCAAGTAAGCGCAGTCTCCGGGGTTTCCGTCAACCTTGTGTTCTACTTGAAACCAAATTGCACGAAATTAGCGAATATACACTTATTTGCAAACTGATTTGGTTTTTCGAGATATCGCGCTTTGTTATGCATCTCGAATATCGTAGCGACTGAAACATGAGGCGACCTGGTGCAGCACATTCATTTGCCAAGAAACGCCACAAACGAGGGTTTCGGTGGGGTTTCAGGTGAGTCTCGAGAAACCAAATTAGTTTGCAAATGAGTGTATATTCGCTTTCCAAAAGTGGTCCATAGTTCGGGCAAATTACATGGAAGGAGGTTCGTCAAATCATCCGAATAACGAGAAACACCTTTTCGTTGTACCCTCTGTTTGGCAAGTTCCCACAGCAGAACCGACGAACACATCTCTGCACGTTAGTATCGAGTTGGAACACACAGGCATTAGAAATCCGGAATTTCCCGTTCTGAGGGAAGTAGAATTAAACTTGAATACACATCGGGAAGGTCGCTGACTTGGACCAGACCAGAGCATTTGCAAAAACAGAACTGAGAGGCTTCAGCAGAGACCAGTGAAGCAGTGCGGTTTGAACTTAATTTCGCTCAGGTTGCTCCACTAGGAATCTACGCTTTCGTCCAACGTGGAAGTGTTTTTTGAACCTGTGTGTAGAAATCGGTGGGGCGCCTTTGAAGCTGTTCGGAAGACTTCTGCAGTGTACTCAAGATACCGTACTCAAGACACACCGTTGGTGAGGTGACTTAGATCAACCTGCTTCATAATGGATTCCATGCACGCCATATCAGTCGACCCTGTAAGCCAATAACCACCACACCGTGGTAGGCGGTTCGGAATGGTGCGACAGTGGCCTGCTTTCGGACGGATGAACTGTTGCTTTCATCCGGCGATTAACAAGACACACTTTAGAAACAGTTAGGCTTTTAGGGTAGCGTTTCCTTCAACACCCTTGCGTACACTTCATCTGATTGCTGAAGGAACTCTCGCCCTCCTCTCTACGGAGTGATTTAGTTGGAGGCCGTGCGTAGATTCTACGTCTCGAACATGAGATTTGATGAGATATGTGCTTGTATGATGCTGCCTGCAGGTTTCAGCCATGACGTGTGGATGGTTCATGGGTTGCCCACTGCGATCTATCAAGGAGGAAACCTTCGGCCTTGACGACCTCAAGAGCGTTCAAACAACATATATTTGTTCTATGGGAAAGGTTTAGTAGCGCGGTTCCGAATTGTACAGTCGACTACCGGTCGAGCAAGGTTACGCTGCAGATAAGATGAACAAATCTTCATATACGTAGAATCGCCCATGTGTAACCGCGATCAAACATTGATCAAATAGTTCCTCTTCAAAAATTTGTTCAAGAACATGATCAGCGCCCAAATTGGACAAAAAGACAAAAAGCTCTTGCTACCACCAACGTTGTCATCGTCCGTACCAAAAACGTGCTCTAGGAACTAACGGAAATAATGCAATTTGTGTCGATAATTTTGGATGTACAGCTTCTAAGAAAACCGATCAAATCAGAAAAGAGCAGGTTTTCAGATTTTGTACGCTTACCTGTTCAGAGTTGATGTTTACACGCCAACTGACCCTCTCTGTTTCCAACCAATCAGATACGAGCGGCTATTCGTGCTGCCTATCCAAGGGAGGAACCCTGCGTATGGCAAGAAAACAGGGTGAAGCTAAGGGTAAGTTCTTTACGTTTATTAAAATTTAATTAACAATTGTTAACCAAACAAATGTTAAAGTGCGTTCCATGATTTCCTCCTGAAAGCCGGATGTATTTACACATTTTGGATCACAGAGGCATTCCGAATAGCTCAGATCGCCAGTTCCCAACTAACTGGTACGCATTTTGTGCCAATTACTGGCCCTACCTAAATTTATATGTTCAAATTCGAGAAGCCTAAAGTCACTGAGACCCCTGTTTCCTGCCTTAGAGCCTAAAGTCACTGAGACCCCTGTTTCCTGCCTTAGTTTAGCCGTACAATTACGAGGGGGGGGGGGGGTGTGAAAACCGTCCACAAGCTGTATGAGCCGGACCGGGTATCTTCAGGAGTTGACGAATCCTCTTTCACTCTGTATCGATTTAAAGAGACCCTTCAGAAGACCAGCTGTTCCCCAGAGAAGGCGATGGCAAAAGTAAACCGTAGGAATTCCATGGGTTTGTTGAACCTAAATAGGACAAATCTATGTTGTATCGTGGGCGGCCGTCTATGGGTTACGCCTGCACTGAGCCTGCCAGACTACGCGATAGGGAGAAGACAGAGGACTGGGGACACGGCTGTATTGCCGGGACAAAACATACAGAGCATCTGCGTAATATATAGAATGACTAAATGGCCAAATATGGTGGTTCACTTGTTCGCTCCGTACAGCCAATGGCGGTGTTCCGGTCGTGAACAATCTCAGGCCCATCATACTGGTCGTATGTTGCTAAGCCGTGTTTGGTGAGAGCCGCCAACTCACCTACTTTCCGGACGCGTCGTACCGATGGTGACCTTGGGGGTGCGTCACTTTCTGCACATGTACTTTTTCCATGTCTGGGTGCGTCCTGACAATCTACCTAAAAATCTTGTGGTTTCACTGCCGATGAATATTGTGTTAGCTCCACGAAAGGCAATAAACCTTTTCACCGAAAGAGTGCGAAAAACAGCTTCCAATGGTCACATGACAAGCTCCAACAACGAGATTTATGGAGCACTTACCAGGATGTCATTAGTGTTTGATTTGTCCCGAGCCGTTTTTTGCATGGCTGGACGACCGTCTCCCCAAAATTTTTCTTGTCCTAATCTGAATTAACGCTACAAACTGACGCATGTTGACCGGCCCAGTGGCACTGCACCGGGTCACCGCACAACGTCTGACAAGACTTTTCAGGTGTCCTTTGGTTCCCTTTGTATAAGTTGAACCATAGCTGATGTCGTGGACCCAATCAGTTTGTTGGTGTGGAGGTCTTGGAATGCACTTGGTGTCCAGGCTGGATACAGTAAGGTTTTCTCAAAGATTCTTGCACATTATTTCATGTGGACGGAAGGTCTAAATTGCTGAAGTCTGCTGGGCTCCAATCTCAGTGAATGAGACAGAATAGTTGTTCCCCGTTGACATGGCTTTTATTGTCACCAAGTCCACTGGATCTGGGATTTTTGTTCGCCCCCTTTTAGATCATCCCACATCAGCCTCTGTCACGCTAATAGGTGAGTGATACGAGTGTAGGTCCAAGGAGTAGCCGGCATTAGTTGGTGTGTGGTAAAGAGGATCCTTCGGGTAACTTCCTTAAGACGATTCGGCAAATTGACAGTGCGTTGAGCAAATTCAGTCACACACACACACACACACACTTACAAACGCCATCAGACAGACCGCCTCGCTTGACCAAGATGCCACCAATTATGTGACGGACACAAATGTGCACGAAGGAGTGAAATCAACATTCGGAGACGTCTCCCCTCGTTACTTGCCACTCCTCACAATAAATAGAAATGCACCTTTAGATTTGTCTCAGGTGTTTGAATACGCCCTTGGTAGTCACGAGAATGAGGAAGGTAGCGAACAAAGCTTGTTTACTGTGATTGTTCCCCTTGGATAATATATCACAAACTTATAGGATACCAGAAATTACGTGGAAAGGTTTAAGATCGGAGGTACATACACTTTAGAGAGACAGAAATCAACGAAAGGGGAGTTGAATGAGGGATAGGTCAATGGGTCACGAAATCAGTTACGTGACCTCAATGTCAGTCAGACTTGTGGGACCGGATGTTTTGTAGGCCAGTTCAATTTCAGAGGTCGCACCAGTTTCTTTTGGACGCAAAGTTGCGGATCCAGCAGTCGGATTCCAATCGCCTCTGCGATCGATAGTAGTCTGGATCGTACCAGTCGTGATCGGCTCAGAGGTACCCGGCATATGAGGGTGAAGGCTTACTCCTTGTCTATGACTTGACTGGTTTCGGCCAACTGGGACGCAACTGCGCTGGAGCCTGGTTTCTTCCAGCTACCATTCAGAGACACGGGATTGCGTTCTCGCATTCTGTCCGACAAATGCCTTGTCGTATTAAAAGTCGTTTGGGTCTGGGTTTGTAGCCGAGATACTTGTAACACGAATTGGCTAACGTCGATTTCAGTTGTTCTGCACTCAGTTCAGAGGAAGGCACTAGCACAGATAGCTGGTCACATGAATTCTCAAATTCGACTTCGAGGTCGAACTGGCAGTTTCCACGACTGAGACAACAAAATTTTGAACCTAGTGACAGCGCCTCCAAAAGGGTGGTGTCCAGTATTTACGAAATAGCCCGTTTACATGAGGCTTCCATTCAAAGGTGACTCAGTTGCTGAACTAATCACCAAAAGGCTTAGAAACTCTGTCGATACGACATACTTGGCTGCCAATCCGTGCTTCAGCTTCAACTCCAGCCCCACTAACAAATTCCGCTTGATGGACGAATTGCCACGTTCTACCATCAGCTTTTGTGTGTACTCATTCGTATGCTCGTGCCGAGCATCATATGTTGGTCGTACGACAAGGCATTTGTCGGACAGAATGCGAGAACACAATCCCGTGTCTCTGAATGGTAGTTGGAAGAAACCAAGCTCCAGCGCAGTTGCGTCCCAGTTGGCCGAAACCAGTCATGTCATAGACAAGGAGTAAGCCTTCACCCTCATATGCCGGGTACCTCTGAACCGATCACGACTGGTACGATCCAGACTACTATCGATCGCAGAAGCGATAGGAATCCGACCGCTGGATCCACTACTTTGCATCCAAAAGAAACTGCTGCGACCTCTGAAATTGAATTGGCCTACAAAACATCCGGTCCCACGTGACGTTGACGTCACTTACCTGATTCCGTAACCCATGACCTATCCCTCATTCAACTCCCCTTCCATTGATCCCTATCTTTCTAAAGTGTATGTAGCCCCGATCTTAACCTTTTCCACGTGATTTCTGGTACCATATAAACTTGCGATGTATTAGCCAAGGGGAGAAATCACCGAAAACAAGTTCAGATCCCTGTACGGCCAAAGACATGCACCGCTGATGACCTTACATAGAAGTGAAACACGTGCCCAGTGCTTTCGGCCCTCGGTGTGGACCCACCAGGATAATTGCACCAGGGCGGGATGAACACTGTTTAAAACGACAATCTTGTGGAAGTAAATACGATGTCACTCCTTAACCGGAGGCTTACGGTGAATAGGGATCCCGATAAGGCCATTTCGTAAAATGCGACGGAACAATAGCTAGATAGAAGCAGATAGGACAAGGAACACGAAGTCACCTCTACGACCATGAACTGGAAAAGTTTGTTTTGAAGTAAAAATCGAAACTTGTGGTAAGGATCGAAGCGATTCACCACCGATGACCCTGTATTTATGCTAGGAGACATTTCTTCAAGCTTCCACAGTTTTTGGCGTAACTGGTTAATTTGGACACTAAAATATGTCTCTTCCTAATACTCAAGGTTGACAGGACTTGATACACTACTCCTAAGATTGCTTAAAACTCTTCGACAGCCCACGACCCTTCTTGAGGCTCATCAAATAGGTACAGTTGCCAAGTTTCTGTTAACCTCAGTCCTAGTTGAATCCGAATTGCTTAAAAATATCATAAAGGAGAGATTCAGGTGGGTTCCAGGTGAGTCTTCCGTCAGAGTTAAGTTGGTATGCAAATAGATTCAGGTGGGTTCCAGGTGAGTCTTCCATCAAAGCCAAGTTGGCATGCAAACGAGTTGACAGAACTTAATTTTTCCATAAACTTCTTAATTTTAGACGCTTGTTCAAAAATACGTCCCGGTGAGTTGTTGAAATCAAAGAGGGACTGAGAGCAGTTGCTCACAAGTCCTCGTTTTCCTCGTGTTTATCCCCATTTTTATTGATTATGCCTTCAGATGCATAATTTTACGATGGGACCACATTTATTAGCGGTTTCACTTAGAGGGGACCATTTATAAGTTGAGTTTGTTCCCATTCGGTAAGTGTGCATCTTACATTTCAGTAGTATCTGCTTCTGCAAAAGGTTTGCAGCTGAAAAACTGAAAAACAGCATTCCGACACCGACCGGTGGCCCCTCTGTCCGACGCTATTGCACCACACGCCGGACCAAGGCGCTGTGACAAACATCTGTATTTTGACACGTCGTCGAAGATGTGTGATGAAAGTCGAGTAACCGAGTGAAAGAGAGTTTGTGATATCCTTGCATCTGCGATGTGGGGGTTTGCATAAAACGCAGCACGCATAATGATTTCCGGTGAGATATATCTGGTGGAAAGGATTTCACAGGGTGCACAGTTCGCTGCTGTAATGTGTCACAATTGAAGAAAGTGAATTCAATCCAAGCAAGTAATTCTTGCAAAGTGCCTTTTTGGTGAACTCCGGCGATAAGTCGTGGGTGAAATAACTGACGAATGGTAAAACGGTTGGATTCGGCCAAGAAGATCATCCGAGGCTGGGCCCCCATCTTTTTTCTCCCTGGAGAAGTATAGGAAAGATGTTGAAAATACAGATGAGTTTATGGGAAGCGAAGCACAAGTCTTGTTGAATCGACTGATCGCCATCATTCCATCTTTTGGCATGCGCTCACACCTTCACAGTGCAAATTAATGCTTCAGAACGTGTCATCTGCGAACATATCCCTTACAATTTAAGGAGAACCACTGGAGATTGTGGAAAACTTTACATACCTCGGTAGTTGTATTACCTCTGACGGAAGTGTGTCTGATGAAGTCAGTGCAAGAATCTCAAAGGCTCGAATCACGTTTGCTAATTTGCGTCACTTGTGGCGTCAAAAAGGCATCTCACTGGATCTTAAGGGTCGTGTGTACCAGGCTACAGTAAGGGCTGTGTTGTTGTATGGGTGCGAGACATGGCCTCTGTGGACAGATTATGTGAGGCGTCTTCAGGCTTTCGACCACCGATGCCTCAGAAGCGTAGCTGGTTGTGGATGGCGTCAGCGTATCAGCAACGAGGCGATTAGAAAACGGGTATTTGGTTGTGCTGCAGGCACCTCAATCCGGGAAAACATCCAGCATCATCGACTACGGTGGCTTGGTCATGTGCTACGCATGCCAAAACACCGTCTACCAAGACGAGTGTTGTTCTCCGTGCCTCCTTCGGGATGGCGCAAACCGCGAGGTGGACAGCACATGACTTGGCAAAAAGGCGTGAAAGAGATCACGAAGAGTTTGGGTGTTGTTGGTGTGGTGAGACTTCCAGGATGGGGTCCCCGTGACCCCNGACATAGGTCAGCACTAGGCCCCCTCCCTCACCCATTCTTTTTCTCTTGTTTCACCCTAGGGCTTTTACTATAAGTATATATATGTTATACATAGGCGGACTTTATGGTTGTACGGCAGTGAAGCATCGGTGGCAACACTGATGTTGCTGTCTTTGATGATGATGACGGTTCTTCTCAATAAGCATCCTGGCAATTTCTATGGGTGCTTTTTTCGAGGATGCTGCTGTAGAGTGCTATGCTGGAGTAACGGCTCCATATGGTGCCCCATCAGTGTAGCAGACCAGTTCAGAAATGGTCTACAACTCATTGTTCTAAAATTTTATATACTACTGTTTATTACTTACAAGCCGATGTGGAACATCATTCTTGTTCCGTTCCCATCTGCAGAATCTCCAGGGTCATATCACTCGGATTACCAGCTACACACCACCAATCGAAGTCGGAACACAAGCATTGAAGAAGCTGTACACTTGGGAAAATCCAACCTACTCAGCTCTGTTCATAGTAGCAATGTGTCTCACAATTTTGTACATCCAACCGTATATGATTGCTTTCGGAATAACCATTGGCCTCATTCTAGTAAGACTTTCCCATATCCGGTGGTTCAACTCTGCCAACAAGTCCAAACGACCTTGCGCCCCCGTGATCGATAATGATGACGTAAGTCTGTCCTACGTGTGTCCCGTTGTCCGTCTCCTTTTTTATGCAGCATGTTTTCAGCTATCCCCGCAGGCCAGTAACTTTACACCGATTCGATCAAATTCAACCTTCACACTAGGATTTGCGAACTTTTGACCTTATTGACTCATTGTGTCAGTGCGTGTTGATGAGTATACTCGTATTTGGACTGCCTTCCATCAGAGTCATACTTCAAATGTTTACCTCAGCAGTGGTGAGGAATCAAGAAATAAACAACCATAAAAGGTCATTTACCGATTGACAAACACAAAGGAACATCGGGAACAGTTGTCCGCAAGTGGCTTCGAAAAATACGGCTGGATGAATTGGGAAACCAGTGAAATACGAACGGTCCAAATGTTATCGATTTTTCAAAAAAAATTCGAACTATGGATGGACAGGCTGTGCGTGATCTGCGCTGGATTGGTCGAGGAAATCACACGTGACCATACGTCACACAGACTCCCAACCTCATCAACGGAGAGAAATAACCAGTAATGAGCTTCACTGACTGCTTTCGTGTGCATTGAGCCTTCAGTTAGTATTAGTGAAAGGAAAAGGCCTTCGCCGCGGAGTTGTTTATTAAGAAACGCCAAATGAACAGCTACAGACTATTGGACAGGGAAGCAATACTCTCACATGCATTTTACTCACAAAAACTGAATATCCATTTTCTCCTTGAACGCGCCTTCCTAAATTTTCCTGGATATTCATTGACTGTTGCTCAAATGCAAGCAAATGCGACTCCACAAATTCCGTAATAGATCTCACTTTTCAAGGGACGCGGAGCGGATTTACGAGAGAACATACTACTCACATGCCCATCAGTAGTATCCAGCGTTACAGTATCAGTAGACATTCGACAAATATTTCACTCGAAGAGTGTTTGCCTGTTGATCAGTACCATTCACGGTACACCGTTCCGAAAGGTACCTCTCGACATTTAGTCTGTCCACACAAAATCAGCCTACAGGGGGTTGGGGTGAGATTTTTAAACAGCAGACCGCATTGCTCATCCGGCTTGCTACCAGTTAAAGTTTGCTCGCCTTTTTTCTCCTCTTGATTCAATTTTACTAAGCTTCTGTCCTTCTGGTTAGCCAAGCTGTCAGCTGTGTTTTTGGCTTTTTTCCTACCAGTAATGGCCTTGATGCGTGCTCGACTTCAACTGACCCACACGGCTCTCCGATAGAGGTGTTTAGATTGCCAATCAAGGATGCGCACAGCAAACTGGCTAGAGTACTAGTGTGACGAGTTGAGGCCTCCTCTACCGACTATGTACTTTGCACGCCTGCGTAACTGTAGGTCTCTTGCTGTATTCTTGTGGCAGACGGCGTGTACTTTTAAGTAACGATCCGTGATGCACACTAAAGTGGGTTCAGCGTGTACTTCGGTCGACCGTACCAATCCTCATTGGTGCGCGCATTCTCACTACGGCCTCTAACCGAGCTTTTCCATTTTAAAGTCGTCATTGAAAGGCATGAAACCCCCTGTCTAAAGTACAACCAAGCCATCAGCTTTAGTGTCCCTGACGCATGTGCCACTTAGCCTCCGAACAACGACAACAACTAGAGAACCTGGCGAGAAAGACTCGTTGCTAGTTAGTGGGCCTGGAGTTGTTCCGTACGGTCGCAATGAGTAGCTAACCCCGCCTACTCACCAAAGCAATGTGTTGAGGCTAGTGGTTAGTAGTTTAGGACGCCAACCGGATTAACAGACACAACAGTTGAGGATAATCATGGCAGACTACCGGCATGTTTGGACTAAAGAAATCAATAGGAAAAAGTTCAGTATATTTCGAAACATTAAAACAGAACTTAAGGCAATGGCTGTACGGTTTTCGATGAGTATTAACGAAAACCAACATAGTCATTGCATATACAAGAGGACCAACGTTCAAGATGACAACTATTCCACCAAGTGCCTCAAGGTCCATCAACTCGGCTCAGCAGCACAGTTGTGAACATGATATGAACATTTTGTACACGTAATGCACTACTCATAGGGTTTCTGAAAGCTCTTCGACAGCCAACGGTTTCACCTTTTACGGGGCTCATCAGACCCCGAGTGTAGTTGTCGAAATTTGTTCAACTTGGTTCAGGTAGAACATAAGATTGACGAAACTTGGATAGGGTTTGTGTTTGTTCTGCCCCCCCCCCCCCTATGGCCCCGCTGTAAAGAGTGACGTGAGCCAGAGCTTATCAGCGGACGATACGCAGCTTTCCAATCTTTTTCACTTTATCCCCTTGATTTTAGACAGGCTGAGATTTGCAACAAGCCGGTATCATCAGAAATCTCGGAAGTGTTTTCATCAGAATCTTAACTGGACTTCAAAAGGACTGACCAAAACGAATCACTTTAGAGAGGTGACGCTGTAGGGGGTTTCCTTTAGGGGATCTCGATCTTGGATTCGGATTTTATCCTTTTTCGGAACCCATAGATAAAGCGACAAGAGGTGCCGTTTTAATAAAGTCTTGAATAGTATACATGCCAGAGGACATCCATCCACTACAAACGGCTTTCTTACCTTATATGTCCTAGATTGATATGCGCAGGAAAGCTTGAATAGAATATTCATCTTTTAGCCATATGTTGTACATGTTTTCAAAGTTTTTTACAATCCGTATTTTTTCAACATTCTCTTCAAAACGAAAAGCACTTATTCTTTTCCTATTCATCCCACAGCTTGAACTCGAAGAAACCTTGGTAAGTGACTTGAAGGTCGTACATCTGACCCATATTAGTACCGCGAAGCACATTTGTCCGGCAAATCGAGATGATTTTCGGATCCTGGCGTTGTAGGGAATAAATACCAATGATGGGCACTACCAAAAGCGATCACTAGCGTGAAACAATGACAAGAAAGTCACAGGGAGCGACTGTCGTACCTTGTGTGTGTGTGTGTGACAGTCTGTGTAGGCGCCCGCCACAAGCGAATCCCCGAAGAGTGGTTACTCAAACAAAGCCGGTCAAATAGTCAGATCCTGAATCTTTGTTTCAGCATGTTTCCCAGGAATGGTGTTACACAAAACCGAACAGTGTAGCCATCTAGAGTCCGCCCAAGCATCTGTCCTCGCAGCAGAAGAAGGGCGACCAAGGTTACAGTTGTGTGATAGAAATTGTTTTCCAAGTATTCGCCGTCACCCTCTGCAGTGGTCTAGCAGCTCTGATGAGTCAGGGCATGTTGGATGAAGAACTGACCTAGGTATTGGCACTTCATGGGATGGGGGCGATATGGACCAAGTGGTTAGAGCGCGACTTTGCTGACCGGAAGGTCAGTGGTTCGAGCCCGACCTCTGTCTCTCGACTTCCCCTGTCTAGGCTTGGGCGACCTGGCAGTATCCCAGCCCTCGTACTTCCTTCGGGTGGCATGGCAGCTAGGCACCGAAAGGGTGCTACAACTTCAGGGAATACCCTCATGAAATTGCACTTGCACAACCCGGGGTAGAATCCTTTTTGTGATTGGCTGCCAAAACTCTTGTACGGAAATGTTGTTAGACTAATAACGATGGATGTATCGCCAACCGATTGGTTGACTCTACTTGCATTCACGCCACAAGTAGATCTGTTTCAGACTGGACGTAAAGAACGTCAAATTGCACCGTTGTTTTAGTGCTCATCGGTGTTCCATAGGCGGGGGAGGGATTTAGTCAAACAATCTCGAGACATCAAACAAACCTCCTGACGAGTGCTGTCGACCATTAGAGAAACAGTGCGACCAAGAACATGGCAAGATTATCCTCGGTTGGAGAACTTCGTTGGGGAGAGAAAGAAGGGACAATCTATTGCACATCTAAGACTTTTGATGGAACATGACACGCTCAGCGCAATTAGGTGAATTCCTCAGTCCTGCCAGTAAAGCCAGCCTATGTCCCAAGAAGCATTATACAGTGGTTTCATTCGTCCGAGTTAGTTACACTGTCGCTCAGACATTCGTGACCCTTCAGTTACTTGCTGGGAGGTTGAATCTCATGGGGATTCATAAGGCTCGTAATGCTGATAAGGGTAAAATGGGCGCACGGCGCTTCTCGGCTTTTGGGCATAGGTTCACCTCACTTGGAGGAACGAAGTTTCGCTGAAGCGTTCCAAAATATATTCGTTATGCACTACTGATGAAAATTCTTCGACAGTCCACGACTGGTTTTGCCCTTCTTCGGGTTGGCTCATCAGGTGGGCGCAGTCCCCCAGTTTCCAACAACCTTATGTTCTACTTGAGCCCAAATTGTACTGTTTTCGAGAAGTACACTCATTTGCAAAACAATTTGATTTTCACGATAGACCCAACAACAAATTTGGTTTTTGAGAGAGGCTCACTTGGAACCCAGCTGAATCTCTCGTTTGTGGGGTCCAGGTGAGTCTGTCGCAAAAACCAAATTTGTTTGCAAATGAGTGTATTTCATCCCAAAATATCATCAGACTACCAATGGACGACGTTTTCTTTATATTGTCTTGGAGAGCACCATTCAGCGTAATTATCACCTACTAGATACAATGATACATAACCGAGTGGATATTGATGTACTACTGAAGAGCAAGTCAAGAGACTGGAAGTCACATCAGCAAAGGTCACATGGGGAACTCAAGGTCAGAGTTAGGCCAAGTGTCAACCAATAGATGGAAGTCAAGAAGGACAGGTTCAAAGATCATGTGGAATCCAGGCAATCAGAACGAAGCTTGTTAATCTGTTCGATAATGACTCAGACCCGAGCGACGTATTGTAATTGAAATGGAAGCTGGTAAGCACATGGAGAAGCGACAACTCGGCACGCTCACCGACTGATGATGAGACCATCTCGACTGGCGATGAAATTTCTTCACGCAAACTGTTCAACTTGTAAAAAGCGAGGACAGATTGGCCTGTGATTGCCGCTACCACTGTAGCTGTCAGTGAAATTCTGAAGACCAGACTACTTCAACTCTACTGTCATGTTGAATGCAATCATTGATTTCTGTGGCTCCAATACTTGAAGTTACCGGCTGAAATGAGGAAATATCTACTGATTAAGGCTCGGTTGTCAGTAATCAGGTGGTGCGGTTCATAGAGTTTGAATCGTTTTAGAGCAAATAACCGTGGTTAGTGGAGAAAAATGGGGAATCTGTGGATTCTGTTGAAGGTGGAAACTTCCAAGAATCCCAGAGTTCATTGGTGTGCGAAGAAAGACCTGGTAAGAGTCCAACATGAAGAAAACTTGTCCTAAACTGGTGAACGTGGTGAGCTGAACAAGACATGAACACACATGTTACCCTAGACCCTATACTACCCCTTTGACAACCCAGTATCGGTCTCAACAGCGAGACAATTGATTGTATGAACCTGCTAGACCACTTCGTTTTCATCTATACACAAGAGCAGCTTGAAACGGGCATGGTAGAGTGAGCTGCTACATTACGTTCAGGTAAACCCTTGTCTGTTGTATGGTTGGCCTTGGTCTGTGAGCAGCGGAACTGAGACGTCTTCAGTTGTTCGACAATCGTTGTCTCAGAACCCTAGTTCGTGTGGGGTGGTGTCACCGAATCCGTAACGAGGCAGTTAGAAAGCGTGTTTTCGGTTGTGCAACGGCTACTTCCATTGAAGAATGTGTCCAGCATCAGAAGCTGCGTTGGTTGGGACATGTGTTGCGTTTGCCGAGCCATCGTTTTCCATGCCCAATTCGGAGTGGCGTAAACAGAGAGGTGGCCAACCCTTGACTTGGCAGAGGAGTATGAAATGGATCACGGAACGCTTGGGTGCTGTCGGTGCTACTCGCCATCCAGGATGGGGA
>NW_008751757.1:183187-200423 GCF_000715545.1 Opisthorchis viverrini
ATGATTGTGGTAAGCTAGCACTAAGTCCGTTCCCCGTCCGTGTTTACTCTTTCCTTTATAATAAGGCTCTCAAATAAATCATGGTTGTAGGGCAGTGAAGCATCAGTGTTGAACTTTGATGCCATGCTGTCGATGGTGATGATGAAACGCTTGTCTAAAGCAACCTAAGGTGTCCTGGCCCCACTATCCACAATGGCAAACGAGGCACAGTAACCTCAGAGATGTAGACTATCGCTTCCTCCGAGGGGAATTTCCTTCGCAGGAAGAGACGAGTTGAACGACATGTTCATGTCTTGGAAGTGTAGCTGAAATAACTCTGAAAAACACTATTGCTATTGAGTCGTTTGGTATAGAAGATTCTGAAACATGCAAGACTTATACCGTCATATTTTACATTCAATATGTTGCGGAGCGGCAAAATAGCTTACTGTGAGCGAGTTTCATCTTGCTAATATCGTATTCTTTTGAAACAAAAACCGTGCCCATCACAAATACCCCGACGTTGATTCGCAATAATGGATAAAACAGGTTGGCTTACTTGTGTCGCAACACATCAAAAACGGGTCAGTTGATGCAAGAAAAGCTGACAGCAACCCGTTTTTTACCTAGTTTTTGATCTGTTGAGCGTCATTTGATTAGTCTTGATACTCAGAAACGGTCAATGAGCTCACACTTTGTTCAACACTTACGTTAAGGAACAAGTAACCCTACAGACTGTGAAGCCGCAATCGCTCTTGACCATCGCCAGTAAGATTGGCCCAACTAGCGACCACTTGCAACATGTTAGCAACTTTCTGGACAAAAAATGGCTCGACGGACTTGCTAAACTCAGATCCTCCTTGAGGTATCCACCGTTTCATCCAATTCTACTCTACCGGGGGGCGTCTGGATCCTGCCTACACCGGTAACAAACCCATGGTCAAACCCTTTATCCTTTCCAGGTACATCGTAAGTGTAAGATCCGGGCGGTTATGGATCTCACAAGACGATTGCGGCCATTAGATTGTACTCAGTTCGTAGCCAGTAGTCAATAGGAGCAGACAGACGTAGGCAGCAGATGCTGTATTGAAGACTGACGGGAACTGGTTAATCAATAATGACGCGATCAGCAGGCAGCTCGTGTCACGTGACAAGTCAAATTGCGCGGTTTCGCCCGTTGAAAACAAATCTCGCCAAAGGCTATCTGGCAGGTGCGGTACATGGGTAATACAAAATAATGAACAACTCCAGGTGTCGGGTTGGTGTAGTGGATGTCGCATTCGCCCACCGTCCGGGAACTCCGGGCTCCATACCCGGTCGCGCCGGTTTCCCGTCAGAGTGGGTGCTCGAAAATAGGTACAACCGAGGCACACTTGTAACCAATGACGGACGGGAAACAAACACTGACGTCAGTTACTGAAGAATAAACAGACCTTAGGTAGGGAGGAAACAGGGGGAAAAACGAACCACAACTAGAAAACGGCATCATAATAAAAGGGCGTAAGTTGCGTTACTTATGAGTGGTCAGAACGCAAGGAAAATTACCATGGTTCACCGTTGATTTACAGGGGGAATCAACAACAGGTGTTTATGATTTCTCAAGCATCGGTAAACAATGACCTTAAGCTGTTAGCGTGAGGGTTCATGGTACTAGTACGGTGACATTTACCAGGATGTCGGCTTGCAAGTGATTTTCATGAAATCGGGAACCGCCACACAAAGAGGCCGAAGTAAGTCCGTTGCGGGAAAAGGATCGTATGTACAGAGAACTGCTGTATGTGTTTTTCGATGATAATGCCGCAGCCGACACAAACACTCTTCATTTCTTCTATCACAGGAGTATCTAGAAGCTTGCTCCGATAGTTCGTCCGATGAACCGCTGGTTCCAAAATCGAAGGTGAGTCAGCGTAAAACAGTTGACCTTGACTTTGATCACAGTGACCCAATTCATTTGAAAGGGTGCGTTAATCTTGATGGATGGAGAACGTACTTTTTCACGTCTCCTCAACTTTGGACTGAGTGAGGGTGTTTTGTTAGCCTGGAGAAGAAATATGCTTCATACCGTGACAACCGGTTTCACCATTCTTTGATATGTCTACTTCTTAGGTTCATCACTTCTTCAGCTTTTCTCCGATTATCCTGTTTAGATTCCAGGTTACTTTTATTCAAAGGAATCATTTGATCCTAATGGCTAACTAATTTAGGAGCTCGAGGCTGTGCTTAGTGATGCTACTCTGTAACACGTGGCTAAATATACCCGTGGTAGTCATGAGGACGAAGAAGGTAGTGAACAAAGCTTGTTTTCTGTGATTGTTCCTCTTGGCTAATACATCACAAATTTATACGGTATTACAAATCACGTGGAAAAGGTTAAGATCGAGGCTACATACACTTTAGAGAAATATCAAAGGAAGGGGGTTGGATGAGGGATAGGTCAATGGGTCACGGAATCAGGTAAGTGACGTCAATGTCAGACAGACTTGTGGGACCGGATGTTTCGTAGGCTAGTTCAAGTTCAGAGGTCGCACAAGTTTCTTTTGGACTCAAAGTTGTGGATCCAGCAGTCGGATTCCAATCGCCTCTGCGATCGATAGTAGTCTGGATCGTACCAGTCGTGATCGGTTCAGAGGTACCTGGTTTGTGATGGTGAAGGCTTGCTCCTTGTCTATGATATGACATGTTTCGGCCAAGGGTGCTTCAATCGCGCTTGAGCCTGGTTTCTTCCCACTACCACTCACAAATAGGGGATTGTGTTCTCGCATTCTGTCCGACAAATGCCTTGTCGTACGACCAACATATGATGCTCGACACGAGCATACAAATGAGTACACGCAAAAGCTGATGGTAGAACGTGGCATTTGTCCTTCAAGCGGAATTTTTTATTGGGGACGGAGTTGAAGCTCAAGCGCAGATCAGCGGCCAACAGAGTTTCTAAGCCTTTTGGTGATTAGTTCAGCAGCCGGGTCACCTTCGAATGGAAGCGTCCTGTAAACGGGCTTCTTCCCAACAGAATATTGTGTATGTTTGGGTTTAACGAACCTTTCAGGATATCCGTTTTGCAGGAATGTGCGTCTCAAGAACTTTAGTTTTTCTTCTAAGCATTGCTCTCTCAGTCAGGCATCTAATTAGGTTGCGTTTTTGTTGCAACGGAACGAAGCTATCAAAGTGAATATACTGACCTTTCCACGTTTGCTTTCTGTGGACTTTGCGTTCTATGGTCCCGTCAGTCTTCTTTTTAACATTGACATCGAGGAAACTTGAATGTCCGTTCTGTTCTGATTCGATAGTAACCTTGATTGTGACTTCATTGAGTGCACTGGTAAGGATATTGGAATTCCCATCTCGGATCTTAAGGAACTCCTGTTCCTTTGTATCTACAATGTTCAGTTTACTTTCAACAATCAAATTTATCGATAAAAGGACAGGGTCGCGATGGGTCTCCTCTAGGCCCCATGTTGGCGAATTTTTCATCACCAAACTGGAGACTTCAAAATTAGATTGCGTGACCCATTGACCTATCTCTCTTTCGACCCCCTTCTCATTGATTTCTATCTTCTAAAGTGTATGTACACCCGATCTTAACCTTTTCTACGTGATTTCTGGTATCCTATAAGTTTGTGATGTATTAGCCAAGAGGAACAATCACAGAAAACAAGCTTTGTTCGCTACTCTGTAACAGTTTATGAATATATAATATCATGAACCTGTCCATAACGTTCGAATCCCCATCTGCATTTCAGCATGACAAGAAAAAGCCACTCAAACAAAAACTGAAAAAAGCCCGACAGGTGATGGGGATGATTGATGAAGCGATGGAAGGAATTGCATCAATCATGGAAAAGTTTGAAAGGTACGTTGTCCGGCGCTGCTAACGGATGCAACTAGTGTCCGTTCAGAAAACAGGGTTGATAGGATTGAAACATATTCGAGTCTTGAAAACAAGGCGAAGAATTAGAAATGAGCAGGGACTGCTCTTTTGGAAAGAGTACGTATCCCACTTGGAGTGTTTCATCCAGAAACGACTCTAGACGATTTTGTTCACCCATGAAGGTTTCGCCTTGTGATTGTGTGTCAAGATCTGCTTCCCTTTATCTAAGATGGACGACCCAATAAAACGGAGTGCTAGGATAGCAACGGACCCAGCTATGTGAGGAGAGATATCAGGATGGAACGGTTGTACAGTGCATGCGGACTTTTTAGACCGGGTTACCTACATTTTGGGTGCAAAAATCTCAACTGAAACCATAAATTCCTCACTACCGATAGATTGTGAGTAGTTTGTTCAGAGAACGAAAGAATTCCCGCACGACCTCCAATCCTGGAAGTTGTCCTTCGGAGAGCTGCTCAACATCGGATCATGTGGAAAAAACTGTTTGCTTGAACGGCATTGACGATCGCGTAAGCCGATCGGCAGATCGTGACCCAGCCGGATAATGCTGGACCAATAGCTGGAAGGCCATTGGTTGAATTCACCCGGGAACTCCAAGAGATGGACAGTGTTGGTGGGTAGAAAATGCTTCCTAGTGGTTTACTTTCATTTGTGCTAAGACTGAGTAGCGATATTCTCATTAACGCGTCGATGCGATTACCAGTTGCTCACAGACAGTCAAGCACAAAACCAGAGGACTTCACACGCTTTTCACTCCACCGCCATACAACGCAACGAAATGATTTTTTGCCATCAGCTGAAACGAAAAACCAAGAATTCTACACAAAATCTTACAGAATTCTGCTTAGAAGAAGCGGCGTGGCACCAGAAAAGGATGAAGAGACTGGGCTGTATGGGCACTCTAGTGTTCGCCGAGAGAGTTTTTCAAACATGTGTCCTTATCATTTCGCCCAAGAATCACTGTGACTCATGCCGAGATGTTTTAGAGGTTGTCTAATGGTGCCAACGCACCTAAAGATTGAACTCATCAGGGTCCTAGGTACGGGGTCAATGTTGCTAGTTCGTTTGTTCTTCAAGTTAAAGTAATTTATAGTCCAACTTGGAGGTCCTCGAATCGGGGTAGTCATAGATATAGCTCAGTGCAGTCATCCGACGGCCAAGAGAACTCGGAAACCTGCAACAACTCTGGAGTAAGAGAAAACAGAATAGATTCATGCGCCACTTGGAGTCCACAGTGGACCTAGTAACGAGCATGCTACTTCAGGTAGGGTTGGACAATCCCAACTTTTGGACATAAGATGTATAGATAACTAGATCAGCGAATATTAAGCTAAGCAGTCACTGTTCAGTCTACACTAAACGGGGGTAAGCATTGGACTCGAGTCTCGTTATCATTATAGCTCATTCTGAGTTTCCGTGTGAGGGTGAGAGCTCTCCTCTCCAAAAGCTTCCGTAGACCAAGCGATGTCCGTCAGAGATGCCCACTCTCTCCGTTCCTTTTTAACTTTGTGACTGATGAAATAATGAGACGAACGCTAACGGTTTCCAAAACCCTGGTGTTCAAATAGCCTGTGAAGAAAACCTTGTCGATCTGGAATATTCAGACGACATCGTTCTCATGTTCGAAGAGGAGGCGCAATTATTCTTGAACGAACTGACCAAATTCATCCTGTCCTTTGGTATGCACCTTGCACCCACAAAGTATAAGGTCCTGTTCGTGAACGTGCAGTCGCTGAACGCGCCGCTTAATATCCAGGGAGAGATACTGGAAGTTGTGGAACGTTTTACGTATCTTGGAAGCTGCATTAGTTCTGATTGCATTGTGACAGAGGAGTTGAATACACGAACCTGCAAGGCTCGGGTCGCGTTTGCTAACTTGAGACACCTATGGCGTCAGAAAAATTTATCCGTGAATCTGAAGGGACGTGTGTATCACGCTACAGTACGGGCTGTTTCGTTCTCATGTTCGAAGAGGAGGAAAAGGCGCAAGTATTCTTGGATGAACTGACCAAAGTCATCCCGTCCTTTGGTATGCACCTTGCACCCACAAAGTATAAGGTCCTGTTCGTGAACGTGCAGTCGCTGAACGCGCCGCTTAATATCCAGGGAGAGATACTGGAAGTTGTGGAACGTTTTACGTATCTTGGAAGCTGCATTAGTTCTGATTGCATTGTGACAGAGGAGTTGAATACACGAACCTGCAAGGCTCGGGTCGCGTTTGCTAACTTGAGACACCTATGGCGTCAGAAAAATTTATCCGTGAATCTGAAGGGACGTGTGTATCACGCTACAGTACGGGCTGTTTTGTTGTGTGGCTGTGAGACTTGGCCTATTCGAGCAGCGGACCTGAGACGTCTTTAGGTGTTCGAGAATCGTTGTCTCAGAACCATAGCTCGTGTGGGAGTATGAAGGAGATCACGAAACGCTTGGGTGCTGTCGGTGCTACTCGCCATCGAGGATGGGGACCGCGTGATCCTCACTGTGCCTGGTTGGAGACACTACGAGATATGGCTTCCAACCGATGTCAAAGGCGTTCTTGTTGTCAGTTTCTATCCAGATCGCTTGAGTGAATGTCTGGAGGTGTAGGCACCTCGGAATGATTGTGGTAAGCTAGCACCCCGTCCATCTTTACTCTTTTCTTTACAATAAGGTTTTCAAACGAATCATGGTTGTACGACAATGAAGCATCGGTGTTGAACTTTGATGTCATGCTGTCGATGAAAGAATGAATGAGTTCAAGCCATTGTGAGATTGTCTGGTCGGGAAAATCTGAAGTAGACAGACTGATTACTGGCTAGGCAAATTTAAGGCGTGATGAGTTCCAGTCAACTATTAACAGACCGGCTTGATACCGATCTACAACAACTTTCATGCCAAACTGGACCGCATTGTTGAGGGCCTTCATTGATGAGATCAAACATGATGGAATTACAACTGAAGCTTTGAACTTGTTCCTCCCTGTTGAACTTTGTTCACTCATACAAGAGGGCCATAATTCGGCAGTTGATGCCGAGTGGAGCTGAGTAGACTCAAGGTGAAATACCGAGCCGAAAGACCCCATTGGTGACAGGTGTGCCTCTGACGAAAGTGGCGGTGGCAACGACTCAAGCGTTGCACGTTGTGCGATCACATATATTCGTTAGTTTAACATGTGAATGTCTTTTATTGATCTGAAAATGTCAGTAGTTATGATAAAGTAGATCGTCTCTACCAAAATCTCACCGGTAATCAGTTTCATCCCACCAATACTCGGTTTATTTTTGAAAAACTTGGAAAACAATTTGGAGGTGTGGGTATTGAGTGAAGCAGCCCAAATAGATCAGAGATGATCCTTCAGACGCATCCAGCAGTTGGTGTTGCTGGATTAGTGTTAGCATTCTCGTCTTGCATGTTTGATGTCGCGGTACAGATCCCAGCATTCTCAAGGATATACATTGCGGATAACCTCGATTCGGAGAGAAACTTGAGCCCAGTGCCTCCTCTCTCTCTATTGTTTACTGATTGGAATAATTGCGCCAGAAAGGGGACCGTTCGGACAACAGCTCAGGAATGTATGTTTCGACAATGGTGAGCGCAACCCTTTACATATCAGTAACAGTATTCACCTAACGGATACCTTTATCGGCTCATCAATCATGAAGTCTTGAAATGACACGACAGGTTGGTCGATAACTCTTCGAAAGCTCACTGCCTGCTTTGCTTATTTTGTGGTCTATCGGATGAGTCTACTTCATAAATTTGTATCAGTCTCATTTGTCAACTGAATACCCAACCTAAAAAGACTTGTCTGAAACACAAATGAATCACTTGTTTCACATCATCTTGATATGTAGTGTACTACTACACCCAATCCCCATCGTTCTCATGACAAGCTGGATCTGGCAGGCAGACACGTTGTGCGCTGTCCACATTTTTCCATGTGGTATTCACTCCCAACACCTCCCCTGTCATCCACTTCCTCATGCGATATATGACCCACAATTCCTGTAGTAGTCGGTACTCACCAGCGTCTGTCCAGAAAAACTTCGTACCGCCTAGACTGTCGAGGGCTAGTAAAAGCACCAAAGTACGATGGATGCTAATCCATTGAGGTTTCCCCGCGTGGGTTCGGATGCCATCCCCGTCGCCACTGTTGTGTCTCTTCACCTCCCCTGACGCTACTGGGTTATAGTCAGAAGACAAGAAGGCGACCAGAAGGAACTGTCTTAACGCAATTACAACTTTCCATATAGATGAATCACTTGTGACCGTATTTGATGGTCGATCCACTGTCAACCAACCAGTGTCTCCGGCACGCCCAAGCCGGTTCTCCGGCGGTTGTTCCTTTGTCTCGGTTGATCATAAATGGCCGTCTGTGCTTGGTCATGGAGTGGACGTGAACTTTCTGTGTCCCGTTTTGACCTTTCTCTGGCACATGATGGAAACGGACGTGATTTAACCGTGTGGGCGTAATCTCACGGCCCTGTTTCACATGGTTGTTCCGCTGCGCAGTAGGCTGATGCGCAGCCGTATAAAAAACCCTTCGTAACTATCGCTTCTGACTTGAGTATGAACGCTCGCCTCGGTTACCTGCGAAGTTTTGGCAAACTGTAGGTATAAAAAGTTTTAATTGTTTCAAAAACAAATGCAGCTTGAAGTTCACCGACTCGTGCCTGTCACACCGATTTGCTACTGATCGGCGTAGTTATAGAACAATGCCACAAGGATTCTTAGCTCCATCCTACAAAAACCAAGTTATCAGACCTAAGGTAGTGTTAGACGGGACAACGTATTTTTCCGCTCTGACAAAACTTTACTCTCCTGGTAAATTTCACCCTCGTTTTTCTCCTAACGTGGACAGAATGAAAATCTTCCAGCGGAACTGTAGCAGAAAGTCTGTCCTGAACGACAATCGACCCGTCTAATTCTTCGTTTCTAAAGCGCCGATAAAAGTTGGGGAGTCCTTTGGAGGGGAATAGTAGGGCATAAATCGATGAGGGAGCTGATGGTTCTGATGAGTTGTTTCTTTTGGATTTTGTCACACTAAAAAAACTGTTTACACCGGGGCATCCCTAGTCTAGATAAAAGAGGCGGCTCCGACCATAGTTCGAACAGACACGGGGGGTTGCAAACTTGTACGAAAGAGGATAAACCCTGCTTCTTGTTTAGGACTGTCTCCGGCATAAACCTAATCACCTTTCATCCAGATCTTGCAGTTTTGACAGCCATTCTCCAAAATCTTGTCCATCTTTCAGTATATGCAAGTGGCAAGTTCCGTGGTTGAGTTTTCTGGTTATGCTCTTTACCCTGTCCGTGGGCATCCTGACTTACTTCGTCCCACTGCGCTACCTATTGGTTTTCTACGGTGAGTTCAATGAAGTCAAGTTGGTACTGGTAATTTTCTTTCTTTCTGGAGTGCAAAGACGATACTGTGCATTAAATTGTGGCAAAACTAAAATGCCATGGATACAAGTGGATCAAAATCAAAACCACACAGATTCTAGTTTTTAAGCCAGTCATGACCATATGCAGCCGTATATCTCGCCATACTACTTATTAGGTCGCTGAAGACTGATGAAAATTTATCATTTGAGTCTGCCGTTAAGTAAATTTTCAAGTGAGTGTACAACGCCACTTGTGTCTATTATATACGTTGGTTAGTTTTGGATGGAAACAAATTGATGCTCCAAGTATTTAGGTTTCATGCCTTCTTCGAATGTTAGAGCGGTGCTGACTGTTTGATTAATTGTTCTACTTGGGAACTTTAATAATCGCGTATGTATGAACATTTCTTTCGCCATTTTTACCGATTCTATGACCGACTACATCTGATTCCTGTAGCTCAACCAAACTAAGAGAAATAAAGAGACAAGAACTCATTAGAGCATCCATTCCTAACGAGGGATCATTAGGACAGTGCTCATCATTCCACAAGTGCCACTTTTTTTTCAGTCCGTGCATCTGAAGTGGAGAATTCATCCGACCTTCGGGCAACCATCTGAATTTGAACATCCACAGTTTGAAAGAGTAAAAAGGATATTTTAGCCGTTATTGGCTGGCGCGAAACCACACCAAGCAACTCGATAAGTGAGGAGATGACTGATTTATAGACTATTTTCGATACCTTCGACTGGAGTGGCGACCGTTGTAGCATTTTGAGACCATCCATCCATCCTTCAACCAAGGATAAACATTAAGACAAAAGGATGTTACAAATATGGAGGCCTAAGAGTGAAGCACGCGCGAATGCCAAGTTGGAAAACACCAACTTGTTTCGCCCGGACATGAATCCTTGCAAAGATGAGCACCATTCACACCAGGATTCAGACCGCGCGTTGATCAATAATAAACCAGGTAACTGGGAGTGAAATCAATTGACGAAACGCGCAAGTATCTTGTTAGGACGAGTAACTTAAAGCTACACTGCTGATTCTCTTTTTAGTTGTCAAGAAGTTCACGAGAAGACTGCGCCAGGCCCAACTGTACGACCCATCACCATTGTCTTTCATATTACGGGTTCCGAACAGAGTGGAACGGGTAAGTGTACTCCAGAAGGATTTCAGTAGTATTTTGGCTTGAGCTCACGGCTGAATCAAGCTCGGTTATTCCCGCATGCAAGTAGGATGTGCGGATACACGAAGGATCTTTTCTTTGTGGATCGAAATTCAACTAATAGCACCGACAAGAGCTATACAGCTGTCTCTGCTATCCTCGTAAAAGTGGCTATGATAGCAGCAAGTAAATCCATTTTAAAGATTGACGCCTCCTTCGATTGGAAAAAACGAAAGCACGGAGGAACGAGATCACAATGATATAAAGAAACATAATGATTTGAAATAAGTAGGACAAGAACATATTTCTCACCTGGAAAGGGGCCCACTAACGTGGAAGTTACAACCGAGTGTGATGATACTTGGACACTACTCGGGGAGCACGTGGTCTACCCCTGACTGTCTCAACCCATCTATATGTCCAAGCCCTCTTATGCATTACTTAGAAATGTGAGCCAAAAGATGTAGTCACGTAAAGCAGGGCTGTTTTTACATTTTCTTGTTTAGTCCAGCTAGTCACACGGCGTCCTAAGGCACATGCCCGTGTCGCAGCGCCTTGATTGGCCAGGATTTGGATTGCTCTGATTGGCTGCCGGATTTTATAGACGAAGCTCATTGGTTGGTTCGCTCTTCGGATCACTCGCCTAGCTTGATCCGGTGATATTCTGGCAACTGCAGTTCCCACACAGGTTGCATACCTGTGTTTTCGTTATTAAGAAAACCTTGGTTAAATACCTTAGAATTTAGGAAGCTAACAGGATTCCCTGTCAACAGTGTTTCAAGGAGAACATGTCCTTAAGTCATTGAGTGCTTGGACCAAATGTCTACAAAATACGAATTTTTCGAGACTACTGTTTTTCTCATCTTTGCTCTGAAACTTCAATTTAATTTTTAAACAAACGGACAGGTTACAGAGATGAGCTAAGCCTGTGGGACCTGTTCGTTATACGATTTTTCTTCGCGCCCTCAAAAGGTATCTTCGAAGCCTCACGATTCCAATGCCATCATGTTCTCGACTTGTTCGTTTCAGATAAAATACCGGCAGACGAGGCCCAACGAATCTCCATTACGACCGAACGACTGACTGCCCCGTCTGGCAAACAGGGCTTCCTATCCATGACAGTGCAAACATGCCTCAAAACTTTCGTTACTTCGTCACTTTACAACCAAATATTTTCATAATTTTTGTTCATATATTTTTCACTTAGTTTTTTATAACGCTAACAGAAATACCGTCCAGTAACACAGTACGCGCTCTCACGGTGAAGTTACTTGGGATTTCGTTCTTGGGTCTCATAGCTTTTCCACAATGATCTTCGCTGGACAGATCATCTGAGACGAATGATCCGAATGTCAAGGGGCAAACTGTTGGAAGGAGTATTAAATGGTAGCTGGTTTTTCCAGACGGGTTTCTAACCGTTCGCTGTCTAATCTCTCCAGTTTCGTCGACCGTGACAGCGTAGAAGCAGGGCGCAATCTGTCGAGTGGAAAATTTGCGTCCGTTGACGCAGTCAGAAAGTCTTCTGGTGTGAGTTTGCTCAGAAAGTTTGGAATGATAACGTATAGTATATAATCGTTCAGTTGTAATACCCTTTTTGGTGCCTAGCTGTCATACCACGAGAAAGCACGGGATTCACATGTTGCCATGTTGCTAACGTCTAGACAGGAGCAGTTGAAATGTCCGGATTGGACTCGGACCACGGACTTTTCGGTCGATAAGTGCGCGCCTTAACCAGTTAGCCATCTCCGGCTCGGTCCAAACCAGATAATCGAGAAAAAGAATTATAAAACTCCCGTAAATCATTTCAGTAGAAATATCCACTGACCCTAGATCGAGTGTACCCTTTTAGTGACCAGACTTCTCTGAGTTGCATCAAAGGCTTGCTTCGGAGCAAGCTCCAGTATCTCAATGGACTCGATAGCATCCGTTAAGGGATTTCGTATTTTCTTTTTTATTGTTTCCAAATACATCTCCAGTCATTTGAAGCCTCTTCTGAATACAAGTGGTATCCTAATCTAGGGTGGGTATTAGTCGAATTTCCAAATCATGCGCTGTAACATGAACTTTACTCAGTTCCCAAGAGTGTTCCTGATTTTTTCCCGCAACTTTCGACTGGCAATCGGGTGATGAGATTGTAAATGCTTCTGAGGAATGGCTACTCTACAGGGGCCCCTACTGGCCTCCTTGAGTCCGGGGTTGTTTGAACTGCAGTCCAAGTGTCACCCAACCATAAGCAACTGTCCTGTCGCACAGAAAAAAGAGAAATGGTGCATGCGCATCACTCAAGTGACAAAAGATTGTCAGCTGTTTTCCGAGCTATATGGTTCTTGTTCAGTCCGACGCTCAAGCGAGTAGTGTGTCTGACAGTCAGGGTGCACTACCATTCCACACTATTGTTAGGCCTTTACATCGCTGAGTCGGTAACGCACCTATTCACAGCCTTGCAGACGATAGAATTGCCTACATCTGATTTGTAACGCGATAACTTGACCGATAAGTCCGAAAACTCCATCATAAGTACACATGCTGGGCTAGCATCTGTCTTCCGAGTTGCCTATTCCGTCGAAATGTACCGATGGACCCCGTACGCATAAAAGACCGCCCCACATGCGACTTGTGCACACAAATGCATGTGGATGAACCAGCCTGCAGCTCACACAGTGTAGACCGGACTGAAGATCAATGAATCTCACCTCGTGAATCATCGCAGTCCATAAACACCAAAAAGCTCAATAGGTTTAGCCCGGCCGTTTGCAGGCCTGAATTGAAGCGGTCAAAAGATTGAACGCAGTAGTGCCACTGTTGACCTACTAAGTGGGTCCAGCCAATTTAACAACCCTACGGTCCATCGTGGTTAGTTATGAATTAATTTGGTTAGGCCAACAAGCTAAGGGTCACCAGTACAGACTCTGCTATCCCTATACAATCCAAACTCATCGGTGCTAACACGATCACTGATAAGGTGGACCCAACTAGTTCTACCACCTTGTCCAACAGATCTCAGAACACTCTTTTGCCTCGGACAGTTCTCTCCCTTGATACGGAGTAGTTTTGGAGTTCTCGTTGGAATGTCCACCTCTCCTGCAACCGAGTTTAAAGTATACCTGCAAAGAACGGAAATCGAAATTGGTCAGGCAGGAGCTTCAGAAGAGTGTCCTATTTGGAACGCCTGCGCTATGACTGTGTAACTTTCATTGCATAGACTACAGCTGAAGAAAGTCACAAAAAAGCGGTGTGGACCACCAGCCTGCCTGAAACCGGTGCGGCCGGGTTCAACTGCCCAGGTCCCGTTCAGATCCGCTAATGATGCACACTTGTATACCGAACCGCAGTAAACTTGCGGTTAAGGGGATAGACCGATCACTGGTTAGCATTAGCTAGCCGTATGGGCAGGTATTCTTCACTTGCAGAGCACGAGTTCCGTGGATTTGTCCGGAAGACCGAAATAGCAAGAAAACATCGGAAAATACGTGCCTTTGTGGAGACAATTGAGTAGGACAACGGGAACCCAGTTTATCAGTCGTCAGGCCGGTTGTCATTCACCACTCAAGAACGCAACATCAACACCTTCCGCCGTTGTCTGGCTCTCTATATGGGGAACAAAACTATCAGCGACTTCCCCGCTTTTTGAAACTTCCTTCACAGACCCCCCTCCTGTCTTGAGTGAACCATAAGATATCATGAAAATAAAACTCTTCCCCCCCTATGATCTACTCTTAAGGTCGATGAAAGCTCCGAACCGCCAAGATTCTTTTGCCACGTTTCTTAAATCTCATCAGGCAAACCTAGTTCCCGAGTTTCTATTAAACTAATGTTTTAAATGGACTTAAAAGAGCGTGCGGGGAGATCGATACTCATTTTCAAATTAGGTGAATCCAAGTTTAGTCATTTATTCGTCAAGCCCTTCGAGCATCGTCCGTCAAGACGTCTGCACTTTTCTCGAAGCAACCACCAAAAATAAAACAACAAAGCGCCACTTTGATCTGAATATCTCCATCGCAAGAGAAAACCATTGGCTTTCATAAAGGAGACTACTCACAAGGTTGCTGAAAACTCTTCGACAGCCCACGACCGGTTTCGCCCTTCCAATTCAGGTAGGCGCAGTCCCCGAGTTTCCGTTAACCTTATGTTCTAGTTGAACCGAAATTGGACTGTTTTCGAGAAATACACTCATTTGCAAATCAATTTGGTTTTCATGAGAGAGGATATTTCAAACACGGGTTCAAAGTAGGACATAAGGTTGACGGAAACTCGGGGACTGCGCCTACCTGATGAGCCAACCCCAAGAAGAGCGAAACCGGTCGCGGCTGTCGAAGAGTTTTCAGCAAACTTTCAGGAACAGGAAATACAAAAAGGTCGGTAACGGCTTCGATTTTTGTTGGAAAGGAGGGAAAAACGGTGAGTCTGAATTTACAAATCAATCAGAAGATAATGTAGTCGGTGGTGGAACGGCAGTCGNAAACCAAATTGATTTGCAAATGAGTGTATTTCTCGAAAACCATTGGTTCTTTTTCGGATTTGATTCCCACAATCCCAGGACATTGCGCTATCGATCCTTCTCAATGGTGTCTTTTGATTCATGCGAAACTGGTGCATTGTGTTCAGGGTGCGGAACACTGTCAAGACCACCCAGCTCCCTCTCTCCGCCATTCGCCTGGGAACTTTCGAATCGATTGTTCGCAATTGGTACTGATTCGACATGAGTGCCGGAAGAGATCGAAGGTCCTACTGAGGCCAACCGGAAATAAGTAGAAACCTACTTCAGCTTTGTCATCATTCTCCACGTGTCTTCGAACGGAACCAAGTCTGCATCTGTGTGAACACTCGGAAGAGACTCAGTAACCCATTGAATGAGGCTGTGCGAGCCGAGGAATTGTCAAATCAAAACATTCTTTGTCTCTTTGGTCCTCAAGAAGAAACGGCGCGTGGCCGCTGCGTGTTCTGGTATGATAATCGAATATCTGGTTTAGCCACACGGCGTTTATTCACCACACAAATGGGATTCTAAACCATCGTGACATCAGCCACTGTTTTTCTAAGTCAAGCCAATAGCAAGTGAAGCTATCTGGACCGTCAAGATCGTACCTCCGGACATCGCTTCCTTCCATTGATGGTTGCGGCACCAGTGTTCTCCTGTTGACTTGACTGTTCACGCTTTATCTGAACTCTAGCCAAACCTTGGGGGCTTCCTCGCGTTCGTTGGAAACGGCTGTCCTGAAGTGCGAGTTGAGGAGACTTCCATATCTGTTTCACATCGAGTGCACAACTTGCGGTCGATTCACCTTGTACTCCATTCGAAGACATTAGTCAGGTGATTGCTCGACCAAACTTATCCAGGCCTCCTTACAGGCACAGGCCACTTCTCTACCCATCACAACTAACGAGGGATTGAACGCGATCATTCGATCGATTCAGATGAATTACATTGAGTCCTCATATAATGATCACTCTTGGTGAACAAGAAAAAGTGGTCTCCATCTAGGAGTTACCTCTACATGAATGGGACAGATTTTTTAGCACTAAATTGTTTTGTCCTTCACTTACTTGTACGACTTCGAGTGGATAAATGTACAAGTTACCCCTCACAACGACCTTACGAATGCGTGACTCGTTTCCATCATCATCAGAGACAGCAACATCGGTGTTGACACTGATGCTTCACTGCCGTACAACCGCAAAGTTTATCTACTTACATTTCAACCCTTAACAATGAAAAGAAAAGGGTGGGTGAGATGAGACCTGGAGCTGACCTATCGCATTTTGAGGTGTCTTCAAGCGATCAATCGGACAACCTGGAAAGAAACTGACAGCACGAACGCCACTGACATCAATCAGCCTCCAACCAAGTGCAGGGGCCAACGGGACCCCGTCTTGCACCTGCAACACCGTAACCCCCTTCTGCCAATTCACACGTTGTCCAACTTGTGGTTTTCGCCATTCTGAAGGAGACACGGAGAACAACATTCATCTCGGTAGACGGTTTTTAGGCACACGTAGAACATGGCCGAGTCGCCGCAGTTGATGGCCCTCGATTGAGGTACCTGCTGCACACCAGTGTCACCCAATATAGTTCAATAGGTAAAGAAGACGCGCAAACCGCACCAACACGGTAAGGTCCAGTCTCTTCGTGACTGCCTTGCAAAGTTCACCTTTTTCAAGAGCTATACATTGATACGGACCCACTCTCATAATCGACGGGCCCGTCGATCAACACACTCTAGCCAGTTTATTTAGGAAAATAAACCACCCTTCCGGTGACAGAGTACAATTCACAGTCGTTTTTCTGCAGATATTTTGTGGCACTTTCCTGAAACTAACCTCAGAACGCCGGAACCTACTGAGACTCTAAGACTGCACCAAAATCTCAATAGAAAAGCCGGTAAGTATCCAGGCCAGTCAATCATTCAATCAATTCAGCAAAAGCCGATGAGTGTTTTGCACGCCACAGAAGCACGACCGAATGTAATCAGCGTTCAGGCATTTCATAGAGGCACGATCGATGTTGATGGGTGTTTACTAACGCCTGGCAGACAACCTGGATCAATGTCAGAAAGTCCCCTTTAAATAGCGTGGGGTCGTTGCAACTTTTACTCTCGCACTCGCTTGTTCGGAATATAGCGGTTGTGTTTCCTTCTGAGTTTTTTTTCGGCAACTAGGCAATAGAGCGGGTCAGCAGTAGATACCACAGATTGACGAATCAGCAGACATAACAGACCCCGTGCTTTGAATGTGTTTCGGACCTTCTTTTGGTTGAATTTCCAACAAGCTAAAAGAGCTCTCACTGTTCGTACTTTGAATTCACCTCAGTGACAATAATCCTATGCTCCAGCAAAAAGA
>NW_008751757.1:204495-221231 GCF_000715545.1 Opisthorchis viverrini
CACAGAAGCACGACCGAATGTAATCAGCGTTCAGGCATTTCATAGAGGCATGATCGATGTTGATGGGTGTTTACTAACGCCTGGCAGACAACCTGGATCAATGTCAGAAAGTCCCCTTTAAATAGCGTGGGGTCGTTGCAACTTTTACTCTCGCACTCGTTCGTTCGGAATATAGCGGTTGTGTTTCCTTCTGAGTTTTTTTTCGGCAACTAGGCAATAGGGCGGGTCAGCAGTAGATACCACTGACGAATCATCGGAATATAGCGGTTGTGTTTCCTTCTGTTTTTTTTTCGGCAACTAGGCAATAGAGCGGGTCAGCAGTAGATACCACAGATTGACGAATCAGCAGACATAACAGACCCCGTGCTTTGAATGTGTTTCGGACCTTCTTTTGGTTGAATTTCCAACAAGCTAAAAGAGCTCTCACTGTTCGTACTTTGAATTCACCTCAGTGACAATAATCCTATGCTCCAGCAAAAAGAGACATAATTGTCATAGGTTGTGGGATGACTGCGAGGCTCAATTACTGGCACCATTACGCGAAGTAATCTCCCTAACTCTTTCAGCTGCAACACCCTTTCGGTGCCCAGCTCCCGTGCCACCCGAAAGAAGCATGAGGGCTGGGATACGGCCAGGTTGCCCAAGTCTAGACAGGGGAAGTCGAGTGGCAGAGGTCGGGTTCGAACCACGGACCTTACGGCCAGTCACTTCGCGCTCTAACCACTTAAGCCATCTCGCCCCGAAGTGGCGAGTGGACGACTGTTAGACCAATAGTCTAGCGGCATGTGACTGGCATTAGCTTTCGGATGAGTCTGTCAACCCCACACGCATTAGATAATGCCAAATGAGGTCTGCGTTTGGTCACATATGTATCCACCTGAACGCCGCGAACCCGGTATAAACTCAATAGAACAAGACCGGAAGATGAACAGATGGGAACACTTAAAGTCATCAGCATGGTCAACCTGTGGCTCATAGTTATTAAGTGTGGACTGGAAGGTTCGTGGCTCGAACCCGACCTCGGCGTCCCGACTACCCCTGTCTAGGCTTCGCCAGCCTGATTCTATCCCAGCCCTCATACTTCCGTCGGGTGGAATGGCAACTAGACACTGAAGGGGTGTTACAGCTGAACGGTTATTATTAGACTAAGTGTGGACAGCTAAATACGCAAAAGGTGGTTCGGTCGCACCCTAGCCACAAATATGTGCAGCACTAGCTAGACATTATCCGGCTGGATCTGGACAACGATGAACACAGCGATATCCACATAAGCAGTTTTGGGACTAGTGCCCACATACCGAAGCTGTTTGGGTTTTTTGGTATGCAGTTGACCAAACAAAAGTTGCTTCGAAATCCTGTCCCCACCCATCGAGCGAAGATGTTGTAGCCATCGCAAATAATTGGATGCGATCGTGACCTCCATTTCATCACAGTGTTCCCGTCAGGAGCCCTGCGCGCACCGATAAGCAGCAGTCCAATGAACACTGGTGATGTTTTTACAACCATACTATTTTGTTAGTCTTGTACTGAAGACAATTCTAATGGGAAACAGGACAAGGCAAAGTAAATGAGGATTCAAAACAAGGAAGCCAATGAGCGACAGCTGATCTTATTTTAACGGAAAAAGGTGATATCAGACATAAATGAGAACTGAGACATAGCATAGATGTTTATGGCAGGGGGGGGGTGCGGACGTTATGGCAGGCGGACCGTTCACTAGCGAGTAGCAGGGGCCAGTAAGTCATCCAGCTGCATGTGTCCAGTATTCCTGGGTGTCATCCTTGAGTGAATCCAGTTCCCAATTCATCTATCGATTTACCAACATACAACTCGGATCAACAACTGTTTGATACTTCTTTCTCCCCTGGGTGTGCCCTGGCTTTACACCACGTCATCATCCACTTTCAGTCCAAGCCGAAGCGGTAACCACCGCACGTGGGCAGCCAGCGATTTCTCTTAAAAAATACTTGTGACAATCGTGTGGTAGATAGGTGTCTGGGTACAGGCTATTGCCATCATGGTTAGCTTCAAGACCTGAAGGCAAAGCACTGTAAGGGCGAGTAGGCCATTGTACTTTGTCTCCCGTCGCAGTGTAACCTGTGCATGTAAACTGCTATCATAAGTAGAAGTTGTCCAAATTTTAAGTCTAAATTACACCTCTATAAAGGAGCTTGGAAATCTGGGAGGGGGGGGGGGTTGAAAAATGACTGTCAAGAGGTGATATCCATCTCAAGTGGCCTAATGGAGAATGACGGAACAGTGTTGCTCATATCGAGAACATTATCCACTGCGACCAATAACACTTCAACTGTGACCTCACGAGAACACTGGTTAAATCCATGAGCACTGTGTATTGTCTCAAATCCCTCTCAGCACGCAACGAGATTCCTTAGCAGCTAAGTGCGTTCAGTGAGCAGATTCCATGAGTGGGTGAAAGTTGAAATTCCAATGTGGTAGGTGAAACAGGGGCGATAAACGGAGTGGCCTTGATAGTGTCACAGGTCATACGGTTGATAGCACACCTTTGAGTCTACCCTTTTCGGTACCATGAAAAGTCCGTCAGTGTGAACCCAGGAGGAACAGGAAATACAAAAACGTCGGTAATGGCTTCGATTTTTGTCGGAAGGGAGGGAAAAACGGTGAGTCTGAATTTACAAATCAATCAGAAGATAATGTAGTCGGTGGTGGAACGGCAGTCGCAGCAAAGAGGCTACCACCGCCAGCGCACTCCTCTTCAATTGCATACAGATCGGCCACCAGTTTGTCACGAAGTCGTAGACTGATACGATCTAGATGAGCCCGGCGTTTGCGTAAATCCTCCGCGTTAGCTGTTGTGATTTGAGCAAGCCAACGAAAGTCCCCGAGAATCAGCATTTGTTTGATTTCCGACACCAAACGTGTCAAGTTCTCACAGGCATGGACCTAAGCGAAATGGAAGTAATTTGGGAAACATCGGCGAACAATGAGAGAGATGGAAAATCGACAAAGTTGGCCGAATATGTAGGTGCGTTTAGCTAGCCACATTGACTGATTTTTTAGGGAAATTACAAAGCGGACAGTACAGAACACACATTCTGGTTTCCAAGGGGAGACACCAATTAAGATTCTTCAGTTGACTGTGGCGTTAAGTGACTGATGTCATGAGCGATGCTGCGAGCTCTTTTTGACTTGGCTGGCATCAGCTTGCTCGGTTATTTGGAACATGATACGATGTATCGAGGCACGCCACACAGTTGAAACGTCAAACGAATGCGATGAGGGTGCAAAATAATATAATAATATGATAATCGTTTAGCTGTAATGCCCTTTCGGTGCCTAGATGTCATGCCACCCGAAGGAACCATGAGGCCTGGGATACCGCAAGGTTGCTCAAACCTAGAGAGGCGAAGTCGAGGGGCAGAGGTCGGGTTCGAACCACGGACCTTCTGGTCAGTAAATTCGCGATCTAACCACTTGAGCCATCTTGCCCCTGAGGGTGCAAAAAGGAACGAACCGAAGCGTACCAATCCAATAATGACCGAATTCTCTATATGACATGCAATAAGCCCTCTCTCGAGGAAACGACTTTCAAAGGCCTAATTGTTCCCATGATAGAATATTCTGCAACAAGAAGTCTTACAAGAAACAACTACTCGTGACCACTTCAAATGTCCAAGATAATCATTTCGTTTGATCGCAATACACCTGTCCAAGCAAAATCGATCCAAACATATTGGTTTGGTTAGGAGAACTAAGCAAGCCGTTTTGCCGCACGGATTCAGCATACATGACATGAAAAACAGAGACGTGCGTAATTTAACGACAAAGTGTTGCGGGGGGTGGGGTCATTCTGTTTTCAATATGACAATGGTGAGATACGACACTGTCCCCCTGATTAAGTAGGTGGGGAATTTGTCGTTTGGCTCCTGTGATGTGCATGTGCTAGGGACAACGACTGAATGGTTGTAACAGCATTGGTTGGCGGAAAAAATCGTTTCTCATTCCACTCCCGCAATATACGTGTACAAAGAGGAGCTTTGAGCTATCAGAGCAGTCCAGTCCACTGCAAGCGTGAGAGCTAAGAGCAATTTCGTAACTCCACCACTAATGTAAAAAAAATCTACCCTTCGCATGGTGTTTTCAATGAATGGGAAGGGGTTGGTGATGGTGTTTATTAATCATAGCTGGACGCTTGAGCTGTGTACGGCTCCGGTATACTAATTCAATAAGTGAAAAGTACATCCTCTGACCAGCTCCTGCGACGCCGTAAACGGTGGCCAGACGGTTGCCCTTTGGGAAATTAATTGGTGTGTGATTTAAGTGAAATTCGAACGCGCACTCCGCGTCCGTGAAGCCTCTCAACCGAATTTTCAGTAAAAAAAGGTCGATTCCCTGAAATACCAATACCACATAGGATCGGTATAAGTCGAATTCGCGGGGATTGTATGAGTCCCAAATTCCTGAGACAGTTTTTTTAGATTTCCCGGTGACGAGCTGTGGATACCACCCACCGCGGACTGCTATTCAATTGTTTGGCTGACCAATGGAGGATCATTTTAACAAGGCGATCTGAGTTGGAATTTCGGAAGCCCCATTCCTTTTAACATGCAATAAGAAACAGGTGTTGTTGTAGTTGATATGGGTACGGAGTATGTCGTGCGCATATAATTATGGTCCATATACAGGACCGGATCGAAATTAATACTACCACTCGGTTTTGCTCAAAGACACGGGTTCACCACATACATGCACTGGCTAATGTCCCAGTTAGAGATGTGCAGGTGTACTGAATAACTGGAGCACATAGACTGGCCAAACATCTACTTTGACAGCTGCTGAAAACACCGAATTCTCGACAATCACGTAAGAAAGATGACGGTTGATGGCTAGCCCGTTAACGAAAAGCACCTCATCCCTTGTGGTGAAGCGGCGGAAAATGGATTGTAAACGCATCACCCAACACCTCTTCTGTGAGGCTCTCCAACTTCGCATGTCATTCTGTTCCTATAGACCGCATCTTATCTAAGCCAGTACACAACGGAAAATTCCACCCTAATCTACATTCGTGGCAGCTGTTTGCACTGAGATAGCTGGACGAATCTTCCCAACCCTGGTAAACTCGATATGTCACGTCATTTGACAAGCTCCTCTTGACCTGCTACTTTGGGATGATATTGAGTACAAATAAAGGTTCTCAGAGCCATCGAGCTCGAAACAGCTTAGTGATTAAGACAGGTACTTACAGACGGTAGTTCTAAACCAACCAGGGCAACATGATCGTTCCCATTTGGGTTTGTGCTTCCTTGGGTGGCAACGTAGCTAGTATCAAGAAGGTCGGCTTCCTGAAAGCAACCACCGAATGCCCGAAATCTACCGAGACTCTCAGCTCCGCTAGATGTTGACCAGACAGACAACACCCCCCCCCCCAATATGCAGCGCGTCACAGTCTTGTAGCGCGACGAGTCAGCATTAGACCAAGTTCAGACAGTGTCCCTCCAATAAATAGCTTGGGACCGTTGTACATTCGCACTCGCACGCACTCATGCTCTCGCACTCGCTTGTTCGGAATATAACTGTTGTGTTCCCTTCTGTGAGTCTTTTTTCTCCAGCACCAGGCACTGGAGCGGGTCAACAGCAGATACACAGATTGGCGAATCAGCAGACATAACAGCTAGGCACCGAGAGGGGGTTGCAGCTGAACGATCATTTTGTTATTCTCAGAACCATCCTTCAAACCGAAGGTACTGCCGTAAAAATTCAAGTCCGTTGATAAAGATGGGGAGGGGCTGAAGCAAACGAAAGCCGTCCACTCACATTATGGCTTCGATTACCTGAGCTTCCGAACAAAGTAAGAAGGGCCTACAAAGCTCTCTCGAAAAGCAGGAGAGAGCAAATGCACTTCGGTTTCGAAGGGAATGGCACTCATTGTTCAGTGACACATCCCAACGCTCTCTCAGGAATTCCATCATATATAAATATTATTCGTCTGGTAGGATGGACAATGATACTGCTCCGGGTTTGCTTGCATCCAACGCATTCTTCTATGTGCGTTACACACGACGAAATTGTGGAATTATTCACGACTTTCGCCACAAATATTAAGGGCAATATCGGAAGGCAAACTCAGGCATCCTGTATTTTGAAGTTGTAAAATCCTTAGAAGGTGGAAATCGCTGCGACCAAATTATAGAGCCACACATGATGAAGTAAGTCGGGCCTGGGAGAGTTTCTAACGATGTACACCTGTAAATTTCAAGTCCTCTGTAAACCCTTTGCTGATCAGCCGCACCGACCGGTACCCGAGACTAGGATGCATTCATTCGGAAGCTAGTACACATCGCTATACCGTCAGCCCTGCTCTCAAGAAAAAGTGAAGTTATGGAGTGGTTAGGATTTCACGAAGCCCTACAAACCCGATCGATAAATCCTATGCAGTCAAAATACCATTGTCGTTCAGAGGTAACCCATAAAATGCACCTTCCTCGCATTTTCCTGATCTAAAGCTACCACCTTGACGTGGTGGTTGGACCTGAGTGCTGCAATGATCCCGCGAACCACACTGGTCGGAACTTCGTTCCACCATATGCAACAATGCCAGAAAGGCTAAGGGGGAGCAGTTAGATCACGATCAGCAAGACCCCGGGCTACGAAGCAGTCTGGAGGTAAAGCCGTACTGTCGTCTGCGATGGGAGTGTGAAGGCAGTAAGTTGATGCCCCCAAGAGGCCAGCACGTTCATATTAATGGAAGCAGCGATGCTGCCTTCTCCCGAGGAAGGACGAGTTAGAAAAGGTTGGCTATAAAAACCACACACTCCGATTAACCAACGGTTGCCCGTACAGTCCTCTGTTCAACAATGTTCCTTCCAACCCACTCCCATCACACAAACAAACGCTTCCGAGTCATCTGATTGTGAGTTATCTGACTGATGTGTCTTATGCACTCCGCTGCTTATTAACAATAAACAAAATAACACCTTGCTAAATACAACATAACATCTTTCAAGCTCCGTACTCTACGGCGAATTGGCAAACAGGCTATGCTCGCAAAGACCTTATACTCTCTTAAAATTGGTGCACGCTGTGCCTCTGAAACACGCCTACAAGACCATACATCTAAAAACGCCAAGGACGAACTCTGCTATCTGATATTTCTCCCTCCGTGTGTCCGGTGATCCAGGAGCGATAAATTGTAGAATATATGTCGTGGAAGTTGCACTCAGCCACAGATCTAAAAGCGCCCTGCTGAATTGCATTTCAGTGAATTGGTCTTTATGCTGTCCGGTTATCCAGCTGAATGTACCTGGACACAAAGAACGGTGCCTGTTTGTACCGCAAGTGTGTGCCACAAAGGATTACAGTTCTGACGCTGAAAAGGATACTCTCTATTGAGAGTTATTCAGGTTCGTTTGTCAAACAAGAAAGACCGACAGTATAATCCTTGCGGGCGATATGGATACCCAAGTCGGTCGTCCGAGCTCCTTGAACTCACATCTGGACGGTCGACTCGAGTCGATGCTCATAGCAGAGACAACGAGGAACAACTCCTTCAGTAGTGTGCTGACCAACTGTTTTTGTCAGTACGAACTTTCAACATAAACTTCCGCATCGCATAACCTGGAGGCAAGCAGGTGCAAATCAACCGTGGACCCGTAGATCACGTGGTCATCAGCCCCCAGTGGACAGTAACAATTCGAAAACGTCGTTCCTTCTGGGGGGCACAAAATGATTCCAACCACGCTATTGCGCAAGCACGCCCGAAAATTCGCTTCCCTTCCGGGCCTCTAAGTCAGTAAGAAGAGTGCCAATCTACAACAGCTCAACAGTGTCCACGTGAGCTAACTCAACTACTCTCTACAGTAAACCAACACTGTGCAGATAGCGAGCACGGGGATAAACCATGGGAAAATGATAAAAAGCAGCTATGCTACCGGCATTTAATGCGGCTTGTCCGACTTCTCTGATGCGATCGAACAACCACAGGATATCACCGAGATCACCGGCACTGATAGATGTCAGAAAATCCATACCACCAGGGAACGAGTACGAAGATGCGTGCAAATTACTCGAAATATCGAAAGCCCAGGAAATGGAGAAGACTTTAGCTACATGACGGAGGGTGCTCTATACAAACTAATACGATCGACTGGCCAAAGGAAAGCAACAGTCAGGAAACAACAAGCGAAAAAACGGCTCATTAATTCACTCGAAAAATCGTCGACTCGAAAGATGGGCCGAAAACTTCGAATAGCAGTTTAGCTGGCCTCCAGAAACACAGTTCATATGGGCGAACAGAATGTAAACCTTGATCGCTCGTCGGAAGATATAAAGTACGAAATATCTATACTTAAACGTGAGAAGGCCCCACGACTGGACAATTTGTATTAAAGCTCTCTTCAAAGAAGGCGGAGAATCCCTGGTGACCCATCTGATAAAACCCACTGCGATACGGAGTGATGAGAAAGTAGCTGAAGAATGGGACAAGTCGACAGTTATTCCTGTCTTCAAAAAGGCACGCCGATGCTGTGCGAAAACTACCGTGGCAACCACCTGTAGTCGTGGCATCGATGGTGCTCTCACGTCTTATCCTTCGAAAGTTAAATGAACACAGGGGAGACAGATCCGTGAGAACCAGGCTGGGTTCCGTCCTGCAAGAGGATGAACCGATCACATTTTAACCACCCGACAGATTCTGGAACAGCGATACTGCTTCCAGAGACCAACAATGGTGGTCTTCTTTGACTTGAACGATATTTTTGAATCTGTGGATCCTCAGGCACTATGACAGTGTCTATCAACCAAAGATGTCCCCCGTAAATTCCTAACTCTCCATAAGGCGCTGTACTTCAACTCCCGCGGACGCGTGAAGCTCTCGCCCGAATCCATTATATCAAGTGGTGTCATGCAAAGTTGTTTTATATCACCCCTCCTTTTCAAATTTGTCACTGAAAAAATTGTTCCGCTGTAGCATCTTTTCGGTGCCTAGCTGCCATGCCACCCGAAGGAAACACGAGTGCCGGGATATTGCCAGGTTGCCCAAGCCTAGAAAGAGAAAGCCGAGACGAAGAGGTAGGGTTCGAATCACAGACCTTCAGGTTAGTAAACTCGCGCTCTAACTACTGAACCACCTCGCCTCATCATTGATTTTACAATGGAACACTCACTCCAAGCCTCTATTGCCTATGGGGTCACTCAAAGATTTCGAGTGCGCAGACGACATACATTTTCTTGGATCTGACGGCATTGTAGCGCGGACGTTTAATAATCAGTATATTTTTGCCTAATGGTCTGGCATGCGTTTAATGCCTGCGAAATGAAAAGCGTTTCTGCAAGACTGGGTGGGCTTGAAACCCGAACTCCTACTTACAGATAACCCGATTGAGGTAGTAGGCAGATTTGTTTACCTGGGCGGATATACCACTCTCCGGGTTCTCGCCAATGATAGTTCCATCCAGATCGGGAAGGCCGGTGCAGCTTTCATGAACCCGTATCACCTGTAGCTTAAGCGTGACATCCACACATCCGTCAAGGGTCAAGTTTACAATGCTGCGGTGCTCAAACCACTAAGCATCAGAAAGGAGCGACCATCTTGAATAAAGAACGCCTCGACCGTTGGGTAGAATACTTCGGACAACAGTTCTCGTGGTTGCCAGCCGCCACTGATCTGGAGACCACAGCTGACGGTGAAAGTGGAACGTTTGGAGCGGTCTCGGAGGCTTATTACAATATATGGTCCCTAGCCGCCACCCGGGCTCCTGGCCCGGATGACCTCTCACCCGAGTTGTTCTCTTGAATAAAGAACGCCTCGACCGTTGGGCTCCTGGCCCGGATGACCTCTCACCCAAGTTGCTTAGAGATCGGGTGAAGTCCTCAGTCAGCGCTTGTCTGATGTTTGCTTGCAGCTGGAAAAAGGAGGCTGTCTGAGAAAACTGGGGAGAGTCGGTGAGTGCTCATTTTCAAAAAAGTAAGTAGCAAGTATGGTAATCAAAGGGAGATCAGCTTGACCTCGATCGTAACGAGACTGTTGGCGCTACTTGTGCTTCGTCGTCTTGTGGCGGCTCATGAAACACACTCGAGAGCAGCAAGCGAGACTCCGGCCTTGTAAGGACTGTGTTTACCAAATCATCACACTCCATCAAGTCGTACATACAAGCAGCCCACAGTCAGAGCATTCCAAAACATATTCGACTCGGTTGACCGATCCATTCTCCCAAACATGCCTGCCTACCAAAGAATGCCCCAGAAGCTTGTGAACATGATAAGTTCATCGCATTCTCAAACTTCCGGACGTGAGAGTATACAGCGAGCCCTCCAAAAGCTTCAGTACAAAGTGGCCTCCGTCAAGGGTGCACACCCTCTCCATTCTTACTTAATTTCCATATCAACGAAATACCAAAACGGACGCTGCAAGGTCTTCAAAATACCGGTGTTCAAATAGCCTCTGACGAAAACTCTGTCGATCTGGAATATGCAGATGACATCGCTCTCGTCTTCGAAGAGAGGTGTAGGTGTTTCTTTGAATGAACTGGCCAAAATCATCCCATCCTTTGGTATGCAATTTGCACCCATGAAGTGTAAGACCATGCTCCTGGACGTGCAGTCGCTAAACACACCACTTACAATCCATGTAGAAGCACTCAAAGTTGCGGAGCATTTCCCATACCCTGGAAGTCGTATTACTTCCAATTGCAGTGTGACAGACGTACGAATCTACGAGTTTCGGGTCGCGTTTGCTAATTTGAGACACCTATGGTGTCAAAGTGGTGCATTCCTGAACCCCAAGGGACGTCTGTATCAGGCTACAGTGTGGGCTGCATTTGTTGTATGGATGTGAGACTTGGCCTGTTCGGGTAGCGCAACTAAGAAGTCTTCAGGTGTTCGACAATCATCGTCTCGGAGCAATAGCTCGTGTGGGTTGGTGTCAGCATATCCGTGACGAGGTAATTAGAAAGCGAGTTTTCGTTTGTGCAACAGGTACTTCCGCTGAAGAATGTGTCCAGCACCAGAAGCTGCGTTAGTCTGGACATGTGTTGCGTATGCCTAACCATCGTTCGCCGACAAGAGTGCTGCTTTCCGTGCCTTGTTCTGAGTGGCGACCCTTCACCTGGCAGAGGGGTATAAAAGAAATCACGAAACGTTTCGGTGCTACTTGTACTTCCAGGATGGGTAACGCATGATCCTCACTGTGCGCGGTTGGGGACGCTGGAAGTTATGGCTGTCAGTGGCGATTTTGTTGTCAGTTTCTATCCAGATTGCCTGAATGAGTGTTTGGATATCATCACCATCATCATCAACAGCATGACATCAGTGTTCAACACCGATGCTTCACTGCCGTACATGTGTGTAGGCACCTCGGAATGCTAGCGCTAAGTCCCCTCACCGTCCAACTTTATTCTTTTCCTCACAATAAAAATGCTAGCGCTAAGTCCCCTCACCGTCCATCTTTATTTTTTCCTCACAATAAGGCTTTCAAATAAAGTATGGTTGTACGGCAGCGAAGCAGCAATGTTGAACTCTAATGCCGTGCTGCCGATTATGACGATGCTATGGTGCACTGGATGTTAGTGTCATGCGGGTCAGAAACTTGGCCGCTGCACGCTGAGACGTCAAAAGTATTTCAGTATCCAATAATCGATGTCTTCGGAGCATTGACTTGTCTGGTGGGAACACCGGATCAGTAACGTTGAAGTAGGTGAAATGGTTTTGGGAAGAAACAGCTCGCCCACCATGGATGAGCCGATAGTCTGTGTTGGCTTGGTCATGTGCTCCATGTACCAGTCGACCGACATCCTCGAGGGGCTCTTTTCGCACAACCACAAGGAGGGTGGTTGTTTTTTTAGCCAGGGGAGGTTAAAAATCGCCTGGCAGAAAAGTATAAGAGCCAATACGAGCAAACCGAGCTGCGCTGATCATTGCTGTCTCCCTAAGTAGGGACCTCTAGGTGGGACACATCAATGTTTCGAGAAAATATCAGATATGGAGCAGTTGCGCCCTCAATGGCTCTCATGTATTCAAGCTCTTGTCTTCAACGCACAGCTCCCCTCCCAGTTTCCCAAATTAAAATTCCACTGACACCCATATAGTTACGCATCAATTATATCAGCTGCAGCGCAGCTACCTATCCCACCTCCTCAATCATCAGTTGAACGAAACTGTGGCAGCTAAAACCACTGTAAAACAAGTACGCGGTTCTTACAGCTGACAATGATGATAATATATCAGCCACCACCTCGAATTTGTAGCTATCTACTTCACCTCTCCAACACAGGTGAACGAAACTGACAGTCACAGCCACTGTATGGCAAATACGCGGGATTTACAGCTAATGATGAACACCACATGGAACAACTATTTTGCAAAATTTCACCCGGATTGTGAACTAGTGTAAGACCTTTCCGGACGGATTGTTTATGCCCGGTACTGATTTTCAAGCTATCATACGATGCTATGGCGCCCTGGATGTTAGTATCATGCAGGTCAGAAACTTGGCCGCTGCCCGCAGGCGTCAAAAGTATTTCAGTGTCCAATAATCGATGTCTTCGGAGCATTGACTTGTCTGGTGGGAACACCGGATCAGTAACGTTGAAGTAGGTGAAATGGTTTTGGGAAGAAACAGCTCGCCCACCATGGATGAGCCGATAGTCTGTGTTGGCTTGGTCATGTGCTCCATGTACCAGTCGACCGACATCCTCGAGGGGCTCTTTTCGCACAACCACAAGGAGGGTGGTTGTTTTTTTAGCCAGGGGAGGTTAAAAATCGCCTGGCAGAAAAGTATAAGAGCCAATACGAGCAAACCGAGCTGCGCTGATCATTGCTGTCTCCCTAAGTAGGGACCTCTAGGTGGGACACATCAATGTTTCGAGAAAATATCAGATATGGAGCAGTTGCGCCCTCAATGGCTCTCATGTATTCAAGCTCTTGTCTTCAACGCACAGCTCCCCTCCCGGTTTCCCAAATTAAAATTCCACTGACACCCATATAGTTACGCATCAATTATATCAGCTGCAGCGCAGCTACCTATCCCACCTCCTCAAATCATCAGTGAACGAAACTGTGGCAGCTAAAACCACTGTAAAACAAGTACGCGGTTCTTACAGCTGACAATGATGATAATATATCAGCCACCACCTCGAATTTGTAGCTATCTACTTCACCTCTCCAACACAGGTGAACGAAACTGACAGTCACAGCCACTGTATGGCAAATACGCGGGATTTACAGCTAATGATGAACACCACATGGAACAACTATTTTGCAAAATTTCACCCGGATTGTGAACTAGTGTAAGATCTTTCCGGACGGATTGTTTATGCCCGGTACTGATTTTCAAGCAATCATACTTTTGCCTCAGGCGAACCAACGCAGTCCTTACGTGGGATACCTCATTCGATCTTTACTGATGCATCAAATTCAGTGGATTCCTGTCATCTAAACAGAGCCCAAGTCTTGCAACAGAACATAGAGGTTGGTGTGTATTCATGGCTAAATCGCTCACCAGGTGACATGTTGTGGCCCTAGTTACCGGAAGGACAGACACCCCTCACTATCCACGCGTACGTCATCCGACTGGTTGACATCCATCATAGATGTAGGCTGATTCAAAATATTTTTCGTGAATCCCGACTCGGCTGATAGCTATGCATCAGGCAATTCAATGACTTACAAAAATCACAATTCCCACACAAATCTACATATCGAATGCTTTTCGCGTGCATATTTTCCTCCCATGTCAAATCATCACGGGGGTGATAAAAGGCAAGGACGCCACGAAGTAACCGGAAGATGAAGTATTTGAACAAAACAAGACAGTGGTTCCAACTTTGTGTGGCGTTGGCCTATTGAAGTGGGCAATTTGAAATCCTCAACTTGATCAAGAAACCATGGAATATGTTAAGACGCTGTGTCCAAAATAGTGTTTACCCATAACCACAAAACGACATACACGAAAATAAGCTTTTGTGCAAAGTGGCAGCAAAACATCACTCAGTAGGACGGGCTGTCCCAAAATTTTGTCTCGATGATGGTATAATGATTTTTCGCGAGGTGCATATTCGTGTTTCTAATGGACCGGCTTCATTTCGTAAAAAACAAAGAGATTTAGAGAGAAGCTACCCAGTGTGTAACTCTGGAAGTGATGAGAAGACAGCATAAGGCATAAAATTCGAATTATTTTAAGGTCCCACGATAAATAGGCTTTATGAAACCAAAGTTGAACGATTTTTCTAAAGATCGCTTTCATCAAAGGGGTTCGTTTGCATTGATTCGATTCACCTGATACCAACGTACGGTGTTGTCCACTCACATAATCGTACTTAAGCTTTGAGTCCTCGCCGATTCGTCTTTGGAACCCCGACCCACTCCTGTTTTCTTTTCAGAACAGTTTAAAGGGGACCGTTTAACATCAAACCAAGAATCAGGCGTAGGCAGATATAAACTTACAATGTTGGCAGCACGCACACTCATCTCAAACGTATCCTGTTCCGTCTGGGCAAACGAACCCAATTCTGAGGGATTGTCATTCGGATCCACCTGGTAATCAGGCACACATTAGAATGAGAAAATGGGTCATGGAACAAACTTTTGCGCGGGACAAAATCATTTCGTAGTTCTCGGTGATGGCTGTCATGTTCATTCGCAATCGGGATTTCAATCCTTGCACCTGCGAATCACGTTTTCGAGCGGCGGCAAGCTGTAGTGTTGAAGATGGGTTTGTGGCAGAACGTTGGGTAGACTGCATAGCGCGACTACAGAGGGGTTGCTACGTATATACTGTTCGGTGTCAAGAAGACAGAAAAGGTGACATCTAAAACGAAACGAATATCAATCTATGGGTGAACATCAAGGGAGAAAATGAACCAAATCGTGTGATTTGTAAAATTAAACTATCCGGGCTGAACTAGATTTTTTTCGTCGTGTTGTTCCATTCTCGGTCAACAAGGAGAAAGCTGGTCTGTAGTGTCGGGTTGGATGTGGCACAAGGACTGATCAAATGAGGATGTATACGATTGTTATAGAGGTGGTTCACCTCTAGGCTGCCCCGAATGACTCGATACTAAGCCGGCTTGTTTGGAAACTAGACAATATTGGGAGATGGATGATTCGGTAGTTGGGTTTCTAGAAGCACATGTTAGTTTGAGAGTCAGGTTTAAGTGGGTGGAAATCGAGTCATTGTGAATCTTTTGATTTTTTGGTAAAAAAGTAGCCATTCACCCAGACGAAAATGGCATGGCATCACACCGGCTAGTAAGTTTCAAGAAAAAGAATTACAGGTGAATACCGCTATCCGGCTTGTGTTAGCGAATATATATGTTTAAAAAACGTTCAGCTGTAGCACCCTTCCGGTGCCTAGCTGCCATGCCACCCGAAGGAAGCACGAGGGCTGGGATACTGTAAGGTTGCCCACGCCTAGACAGGGGAAGTCGAGAGGCGGAGGTCGGATTCGATCCACGGACCTTCCGGTTAGTAAATTCGCGCTCTAACCACTTGGACCATCTCGCCCCGCGAATATATGTGCACCCGGACCACTCTCGTTTACAGGCTTCGAAAAGTTGAAGTTTCAGGTAACTGGAGACAACCTGGTGTATGGTTACCATTCAGTGCGAAAATTTCTTTCGTTAGGATACATCAATCCTGCATGACACTTTTACTGAGCTGGACCAGATCAATGTGCTGGTTGGGGGGGTATGTCATATCTTTTCTTTGTAGTTCAGGCCTTTGATTCTGGTGAACTCATGACGACTGAAGCGACATCACCATAGAAAACACCACTCAGTGCACTGTTAGAAGCTTAAAGGGTGTTCGTTTTCCTCCCAGAAAATCTATCCAGAAAATGTAGGTTTTCCGAAACCGGCACTACAGATCTAGTTTTGGGATTGTCTCCTAAATCAGTGGGCTAAGACCATGTCCATAAAGTATTCACGATCGATGCCCATGAAGGCCTCTAGATGGTACTCCCCGGGGGTCACATTAAGGCCAAATATCCTTGAGTTTCTTGCACATGCAAGCCTTTAAACGGCGTAGCGTTGTCATTGATGGGTGCTTTGGGAAATGCCTCAGTTTTTCCTAATGTTCGTCCAAAAGACCTGTAAGCCAATGAATACATTCTGTTCATTTCATTTCCGTAACGGATTTCCCAATTATGCCTGGTGAGGGAAAAGGATCTCAAGTTCCAATATCTGGCTAGGCGCCCGTTGGTTGTATGCTTACGCCGATGCGAACAGAACCAGCTAATGAGGTCCGTGTAGATGAGATCAGCACCAGAGTCCGACGGTCATGCTGACCATGTTCATTCCAATGTTAGTGTCTTGTGGACTGAACCGGGCTTCAGGTGTTTCAAGTCCACATGGACCTCGCTCGAAAAAACAAAAACGTACTGTTCAAGTACATGAGACATCACCGCAGAAACAAGCCATCCGCGTTCTCCGTCACGAAGAGACTGGACCTTACCGTGGTGTGACGGTTTGTATACCTCGGAGACCCATTGAGCTATACTGAGGGATGTCCGCGCGAAACTCACAGTCTCTCATACCAGGCTGGTCAATGGTTAGAGGTCTGACGAACACAGTCTCCTGGTCCTCCAGGTTAGGGGTTGGAACATGTATGGTGACTTGTTCCGTAGAAAAGGTAATGCATTTGCATTTCCCCGCCAAACACCGCTGCCTTGCGGTTAGGCTTTTGAGCCAAAGGCTTTGGTTGAGGACCCTAATCGTCCTCCTGTCTAGGTGTGGGCGCCCTGGCAGTATCCCAGCCCACGTACAACC
>NW_008751757.1:224206-225267 GCF_000715545.1 Opisthorchis viverrini
AGTACATGAGACATCGCCGCAGAAACAAGCCATCCGCGTTCTCCTTGAGGGACAGAAACGGAGAACCGACGAATGACCCAACATTGGTATCTGAGGCTTACAGAGAACAATATGCGTGTCTATACTCAGCCCGAGCATCCTCGTCACATCCACTCTCGTCAAGGCGAAACTACGAACAGATTCTAACGCTCCTTCTAGAACCCAGCTTAAAGCACTAATAGACATTTATTTATGCGAATCCTCGCGCTGGCTAGCATACTGCCCCGCGCTGAGAACATAGCGGTGCTACACCCTTTTTTCACTTGTGCCTTTCAGGTGGACGACAGCCACTGGCCGACAAGAACAAAACCGACCTGGGAAACTTGGGCAAAAGCCTCGATTCTGTGTATCAATCCGTGAATCCGTGACACATGTCCGACGCCTCAGCGCCAGCAGGTAGCCACTTCTAGGGCCGGTAGCACGTGATTGGTTGGAAGACGGCCGCTAACCGGCTCAGCATCATGCCGAGCTATGATTGGTAAAGAAATGTGGACCAGACAGCCAGTCACGTTTGAGCCGATCCTTATCCGTTCACTCCAAATTCCCATGAAACCAAAGTTCCAGTGGAGGTAACTTTAACGTAAATCGTTAGCATTTGATGTGTGGTATGAATTGTTTGCCAGTGTGGTTGATTTATATGTAAGTATTGGCGATGTACAACCTTGCTTACTGGCTTCGGCTCATAAGCTTTCCCTCTATTTTCCATCCGCAGAAACTGTCCCGAACACCTGCCTTCAGAGAACCACCTAACGTTTTCATAGCGTGCATATTACACGTGTCATTTACTCGGTACCTAAAAATCTCCCCACAGAGTCGCAGATTTACTAACATTTGGTTACGCGAACTCGGGGTCGACTTTTGGCGCGGAATTTATATTTTTCACAATTGCGTTGCTCAGTATAATATCGCCCTGAATGTAGGGGAAGATTTTAGGGAGATGTCGGTATGTTCACGTGTTTTCTGTATTGGATTCGGAAATCTTTCGGAATAGCGTGTGAATAGTAGGTGTGTCGTCTTTTCTC
>NW_008751757.1:225273-246324 GCF_000715545.1 Opisthorchis viverrini
TTGCGTTGCTCAGTATAATATCGCCCTGAATGTAGGGGAAGATTTTAGGGAGATGTCGGTATGTTCACGTGTTTTCTGTATTGGATTCGGAAATCTTTCGGAAGAGTGTGTGAATAGTAGGTGTGTCGTCTTTTCTCCGCAAAATCCCTCTCAACGACTTAAGAGGGAAGACTTTTTCTGTCGTTGCACTTGTCGTCCTGCCAAACAAAACCTAGGAATTGGTCGCTGCTAGCAGCTTTAGGGGATTTCTCCAAGACAGTAAGCAAACGCTGTGTCAGGTGCGCCGCAAGTTTTTATCTTCCCTGTGTAATTAATCTTTGACAGTGCTCTGGGTAGAATTAGTGAGCTTGTGGGCAGCATGAGCTGAGAGTACAATAAAGTGGACAGTTCTATTCTGGCTGAAACTCCAAGGATTGAAAAGTGTTGCAACTTCATATATATTTAAAATTGCCTCCAATCTTGAATGACTGCCTTACCGGTTAACAATTCAAATGGACCGCCCTTTTTTGGACTGGTGGAATTGAACCCCATTTCAGTTTTACAAGATATCTATATTCTCCGTTTTTCTTACCACGCAAATCGTTTTTACCGCTCTGGTCATACTATTTTTGTACCAAATCCTTGGGCAGCTATATATTGTTTTAATTCATGAGTTTGAGACGCGGTTTCGTTCACGCGTTGACTGTTGATCCATATCGGCTTTGCTTGCCTTTTGGAGTACCTCACCGTTTGTCGAAAACCGTTGAGGTTTGTAATTTTGTATTCCGTGTAACTACTTTCATTTTTTATAGTACAACACATTTGAGTAGCCATTTGTTCGGAGTTTTGCCGGTTTGGTTGCTAACCTTGGTGCTCGTTGCTCAAGAATTCGAAACGGTCGTTACAAAAAGGTCATTTTGGCGGGTTTAAAACGCTTGGTTGTGCAGTGTGAACTTCCAGTGAAGAAATGTGCAGCACCAGATACCGCGTGCGTTGGTACATGCAGTACGCCTGCCGAAGTGTCGCGTGATGAATAGAGTGCTGTTTTTCATGTCGAATTCAAAGTATCGGAGGGAGATGTGGCCAACCCTTGACCTGTTGCACGGATATGAAAATATCACGAAAGGTCCTGATGCCTTCGGGGCGACCAGGCTTCCAGAACGGAAATCATGCGATTCCCGTAAGCCTCGTTGGAGATGCTATGAGATACAGCTGCCAATCGATGTCAGTGTCCTTTTGTTGTCAGTCTTTGTCCGGATCACCTAAACGAGTTTATAGAGATATAGGCATCTCGGAATTACTGTGGTAAGTCTGCACTTAGTACCTTTCCCTTCAATTTTTATTTTTTCCTCATGTGACTCAACTAAACCACCGCTGCACGCCAGCGAAATGGTGAACGCTGACGTCATGGTATCGATGATGAGTTATGGTAAACGTTGGGTGAGGCATCAGATTTTGTAAAGCAGTCGTGTTGCCGTCGTCGCGATGTCGCGCTTGCGTCCATGGACGCCCCACACTCTCTAACAATTTATATGGGTCATTTTGAGTTTTCGGGGGAGGTACAATTGGAATAGGAGTGGTGGCAATTTTGGCCCAGCGTGCACCGGTAATCACATGAAAATCGGTAGTGGTCAGTGACCTTTAAAATTTACTTAATTAAGTAGAATGCTGTGAGCCATGCTGCTTACTGAAAGGGGTAACCTGAATGGGAAAACAGCCCCCAAAATCAGCAGCTTTGATAATCCTATAGTTTCGGTGAAGCCAGTTTCGGTTTACTTCTATTGAGCGGCCACATTTGGGTATCCACTGAATGCTGGTCGGCAGTAGCGCGCAAAGAGTGCGTCCCAATTTTCAGAATGAGTTTGTGCACACTACAGATACGACATTGTACATGGGCTGTGGATCCGACTGAGGCATTATTTCTAGTGTATATTTTGGCGCCACAAATGTGTGACTTTGGAAGATGCTGTCCGTGAAAATTAAGTTTCGCACCTATATCGGAATAACAAGACGAACTAGAAGTCCATAACTCAGTGCAGCATAACAAATGGCACGTATGTATTCGAATTGACGTATATGTACAGCACATGGAATATTAATACAAGAGAATAATGAATAGAGTATCAATTATGTTCACCACACTGTCTTCGAACGCAAAATCACCAAACACTATGAAGAGACGGAGCGCGCACTGAAGCACACAGCAAAAACAATCTCGATGCCCAAGATTATTCGGTATTCTGGAACAGTCAAACTTCACGAAAATTCAGACTTTCTTGAACAACTATAAACCTCCTCGATAAGATCCAGCACGTTCCTGAGACCTAACGAATGCAATGACCATTGCGAGACTACTGGGGTTAAAACCTATAACCCATGCTTGAAAATGAACTGATACATGTGGCCGCGGATTAACGGGTTGGCGCACAAGATCAGGGCTTTCGCCAAATCTTTCGGGTCGAATTTGGGTTGTCGTTCAGCAGCCTCCCTTCACTTAAAAAGTACAAGCGAAAAAAGATGCGGCACTCCTCCTAAAGCTCTTGGCGCAGACACAGGGCGAGGACCCACACAATAAAGCATCTAAAAGTGATCTGTACAGGAAACTGGAGACAACGTAAACTACCGTAGCCGGAAGTTTATTTCAAGGCCAGCTTCCTGAACTGAGAAAAATAACTGCCTTACAGATGTGTGTGGGTTGGGCTCGATAACCTCCTTAAAGCGCACTCCAAGCTTCTAGTGTGATAAATGGTGAAAAAACTGCTGGCCGACCAACTCCTAGCAAGGTAAAAGAGAATAATAAGTCTAACGCAGATGAGGATAATCAAGCAACGCAAGCCAAGTTTCATTACCATCGGATTCAGGGCCAGTAACCATTTCTTTTGCGGCTCGTTGGACACGTCCAACGGGGCTTCCGTTTTTCATGCATCCTGAGTAGACAACTTGGTTGACATGTCCAAGAAGCATTCTGACGTAGGCCCGATAGGGTATCTGAAAGTCGATACGGGTGACACGAAAGAGGTTCCCTGAATCATCGGTAGAACTGCGAATTCCCTCTGGACCGATTTTCTATAGTGCTGCAAAAAGGACGTGTTTGAAGTGAGCCAGCCTCGCAACTCCGTTTTTGGTAGCTATCCTCGTAGTGCCTTCTGGTCTATTCTCATTATGCACAGCAAAGGCGTTTGCTAAATCTCTTCCAAATATCATACGGACACACTTTTTGTAATCTGGGGAAGATTTCGGTCCGCAATCACTGCTTTGCAACGTCGATATCCGTCCCGAGAGTACTGGCTTTGAAATCCCAGGATTTCAAGTCATCAACATGGACATGGACATGAGAACATCAGAAAGATCGTAGATCTAAATCGGAAACAGCAGTGGTCCCAAAACAGAGCCTTGAAGATTTCCAATAAAGATCGCCGCTGAAGAATAGTAGGTCGAACCTGGTTTTGTTTAGGATTTTCCATCTGATGAGAACGCCTTAATCAAGCCCATAAATCTTCATTGTATCCCATAAGACTCGAGCCCCCTATTGAATGCCTTTCAAAAGCCGAAAAAATGACAAACGATATGATTCCTGCGTCCTTAGCTTGGGTTAGTCTGTCCGTAAATGCAAGCATGTTCGTCACGCAAGTGCGGTTTTGAGGACCCATGTTGTTAAAAAGATGACCGGCTTCAAAATGCATTCCATCGCTTTGGGCGGCATAACATTGAGGTTTTAAACATGCAGCTGATGGACATTGTCGGTCATCGGTTTTGTTGAACGGCACGGTACTCGGTTCCTTCCAAGCAGAAGGCAGGTCGACTTTATTGAGCGGCTGACGAAACGTCAGGTAGAAACACTTCGCTAGTGTTAGCAGCGTATCCTTCGGGATCCTTGGATGAACGTTTTCTGGAAGCCTTTTCAACGAAGCCTACGCCAGACCACTTGTTGAATCTGCCAACTAAGTTGTCTACTCAAGATGCAAGAAAGACGTAACCCTCACTGAGAGTTTCCAAGGATGTTAGCATCGTATCCTTCATGATCCTTGGATGAACCCTTTCTGGCACCAAATATTCAACGAAGCCTACGCCAGACCACTTCTTGAATCTGCCAAGTTGTCTACTCAGGATGCCAGAAAGACGTAACCCTCACTAAGAGTTTCCAAGGCGCTGCTAAGAAAATTGTGGCCGGTCTTATGTCCGTGGACTATGAAAGGCGCCTGATGGTGCTTGAATATTCCCCCTGGAGAATCGTCGACTCCTAGGACACCCAATACCTACTTATGTCCTGTGTGAACAAGGTTTGGCCAACAGTTTTTTCATCGTTTACCCAGCTAACAAACGGCGGGAATATGGCGGGGAAAGTTTAAAATAGAGTGCGCACTTTTGTATGCAAAATTTTTTCTCATCTCAGGTAGTTGCTGCGCGAAAAAGCATCCACCTACGGTGGTCTAAGTTCCAAGTTTACAGCAATTTTGGACGCATTTCAGCTGATTCCCTGCGCTGGTAGGCTTACTGCCACGCGCCGAGAACTATAAGAGCAGTGCTACATCCTTCAATGCTTGCGCCTTTCTGAGAAACTGTAGTCGCTTAGCTGCAAGAATAAGACCGACCCGGGAAGCTTGAGATAAAAAACCGATCCTGTTTATCAACTAGTAAATCCGTAATGATAGGTACTTTGTTTCCAATGGAGGCCAAACTTGTTTGGGTCGCTCTCGTTCTGCACGTTGGCTTCTTTGGAATAAACACCACATAAGTCTCAAGTTTTTCGGACAGTAGTCCTTTTCGCCAAAGCTAGTTCCGGTTTTATCTAGCCAAGTAAGATACGCATTCCTGAGGCGTCTGAATTGCGGACATTTCGAATCCACGTCTGAGGTTTGAGTTTCTACCCCAGTAGCAGATGAAATCAGCGCATATTGGTCACTATGCTCATTCGAGCCCTATTTAACACTCGATCAACGGGGTGTCTTTTCTTAGTGATGAGCAAATCCAGCAGCGATGGTGGTGAACCTGCGAGGCACCTGGTTGGTGTCAAAACATGCTGATTTTAAGCGCTGCATTAAACGACTCTGGCCACCGGCAACGCAAGATATCCATGGGCCTCTATGCTCTGCAACTCCATACAGGTCTTGGAAGCGTTGCAGTCAGCTAAGAGCAAGAGATACTCGGAGCTGTGGCTGGAGGGAGAAGCTCAAGTTTTTTATAGGGAACTGGTTTTCACCCGGTGGACTTGAGGAGCGACATTGAGTAAAGCCAAGAAGAACAAAATCGGTTCCATGCGGAGAGATTTGAATCCACAGTGCGAGTGGTGTAAGGGAGGACAACAGGGATGGCAGGAAAGGCATGTAAATGTACAGCTACCGTTGATCCTCTCCAGCGTTTTGTATCAGCTCTGAAGTGAAGTAGCCGCCTGTCGATATCGTTGAGTCAGTGAGGTCCGGTGTTATATGAGTTTCCTGTAAGCGCTATTGTGGAGGATTTTCCATGCATACCGATTGTCAAATATCGAAAAGTTGCTTGAACTATCTGAGGCAACTTTTAGACAAGGACATCAACAGTATGTATGCTGCATTCGAAAAAAGCATGGCGTTTTAACCCCAGAGATGTTAGTAGACTTATTGGTTATAGCTGGATCATTCAGAGGGTCTTTGTGGCGTGTTTGCTACCTTTCTTGATGCTTCATAGGCCTGCTGTTTGTTAGCAGGAGTTTTCTACCTGACGACCGAGTCCACAAAAATACCAGCTCACTTCTGGGAAAGTGATCCTAAGGGCTGAAACTTTTGCATTCTTTGTGGATATGAGGCTTTTGCGGTAGTCGCCAACGTCCTGGTCAACGCTCGTGAACGATCTCTCTGCTTGTTCCTACATACCTGACTCAATCCAGTTTAGAATTTGGGATTTGAGTGTGGATTCCACCACTGCACCCCCGTCGTCTGTCAAGTAAGTTAACGGCAAAAATTCTGCATATAATAGGAGTTCTGTTTTTGCGAGGCTTGTTACGCTCACAGTATCACTGCCGTTGGCAGTCGGGGTGCCCAGTTGGGTAGAAACTGCGATCTGGAGTCGCGGAATGCATCGATAACTCAAAAGTCCTTCAGGCTGGTCATAAATTTGGTGTCAGCGGATCTGTCGCCAAGCTGTACCTTATGCCGCGCTTTTCTTCTAACCCCGCTAGGATCTGGTTTTGTTCAATCGGAGGGTGAACCTTGGACATAGGTTTGATCCTTCGAACGGCCTTTTAAATGCTGACTGCCCGCTCTTCTGTACAGCAGTTTAAAGAAAAGTGTGACCAGAGGCTCGAACACCTGAATTTCATGTTTACCGTGCAAACATTCTTTGTGGAATGATGTGCGTTCGGACATTGCTACGACATCAAACGGTGAACGATTCCGTCAGTTTTGTTGGCGCGCTTGTGCTGGAGAACTGCCTAGATTCCTATATGCGCCTTTTACCAGAGGCGCCGTGGCGGCCCTTGTTGCCGCATCATTCAGCTGGGTTGCTTTTTTAGCAGCCAAGGAATTAAGGAAAGGAAGGGCTAGGTTTTTTCTCAGAAGAAAAGATTTGGTATCGACTTTCGTCCCGTCCACTGCATTTTGTCTGTATCTTTCCACGAAGTAACCGTCTTTCTCCAGCCTCCCGGTTAAAATAGGACGTTTGCGCTTTTTTACTTTTCTTTTTACTAGAAATCAGGGTTTTGTTTCATTATTAGCAGCTTTCTTGCTCTTTGCACAAGGCACAGCACCTCTGAGGTTAATGCAGCTTGCGCAGACAAAGGGGTCAGGAGAATTTAAAAATTGGCTCATTTGGTTATCCTAAACCCGTACAGTTGGAGGACCACCACGCCTGGCAAGCGTGACATTGCATTTCACGTCTCAAACTGAACAGACACCAACCATTTCAACGGCTGCTTTTTCGGAACCCAATAGCTTCAACAGTTCAGCCCTTGATTATGAATAATCGAGAGCGCCACAAAGACGAATCGGAGTGATACGGAGATTACCATGCATAAGCTATATTGAAATGACGAACTCAACCAAATGGCACGTATTGACTCAAAAAATAGATTACACGGCGAAATAATTCGCCCACAATTTTGCGCCAGGAAAGTGAAAACGTCAGGTGCGATGCATCACAACCAAACCTGCAAAAGAAATCCTGCGATTCCGTTGCTATTGTTCAGAGATTTCTTGTAAGACATGCTGGTACCATTGTCTATTCCCAAAGGGGGACCCCATGGCCAGTGAATAGGTGCAGCAAGATTTTACAAATCTTTCTGCATAACAAAGTGACAAAAAAGTGATAAAGTGATAAAAATGCTCAAAAGCATACATCTTGTTCTTAATTACACAAACACTTCGGGAGTTTGCCTGATAATAAAGCAAAATAGTCGAGGGCTTGACCGTGGATAAGATAGAACAAAGTGGTTTGGACCAAGGATCATGGGAGCACACAAGTAAGATTATTACATTTCGGCCCGCCTGCTCAGGATATCAAACTATTTTTCTAGCAGTCGAAAAATACGCAGGTATTTTCATCAAGACGTTCTTTCAGGGCACTACACTGCGCGAGCGAAGACTAGCTGCCTGCTGGCCCACGGCCTTCCTTGACACTCCTGGATATGTCAAGTACTGCACCCATTTTCAAAATGCCAGGACAGTTAAATCCTGCACTTTTGATGCCCTTGTTTTTTCTCCATATTTCTTTCGCCCTTTAGTTATTCAAGGCCATCAGATGCTCCTGTTTACAGTATTTACCAGTTTTATCTGTTGGTTTCCCTTCAACGTGTGATAGGTGATCGGTTCGGATCGCACGTTGAGCTGGGCTCTTAAGAAGGCCTAGAACAATCCGCAGCACTGCATGGCCCGAGCCGTTCTTCTATATACGACGGCGTTTCGCTCAAGCTAACATGTATTTCTCACGGAGCACAACAACAGTGTAGCACAGAGAGTTCAATGGAGTGAGCTTTGGCAAAAACTGGACGATATACTGGATTAACTGTGGCGCCCTTAGCCCTGTCCTATTCTGTCCGGACAAATGCGTGAGATTCGGGATGATCAAGGCTGTCAAAATTATGCGTCCCAAAATCCAGTCCTAATTCCGGTAGATTTAAACGGCGGACCACCCTAGTTGGGATCCCTAGGCAGGCTAAAATCTGGTTAATATTCATCAATATGGATCTTCACAACTGCTGCATATGCTGTTAATGGCAAGAAGTTTCGGGCAGAGCCGGTATCAGACGATTTTGACTCCCGGTATGCCAATTATTGTGGAGCTTTGTCTTAACGAATATTTCTGGGCTTTCACTTAAACCCTTCAATAGAGCTTTTAAAGCAATGACCTTTTATCAGGATCATCACACCAAACGGAAAACTATGAAAATTTTATAACAATCTAAGTAGATTGCAGTAGTTAGACAATAAGCACCAGAGAGATGTCTGGCTGCAGGTGATTGTTAGAAAATGATGAATGTTTACTTTTAGTTCCCAGCTATTTGTTGAGTAATTCTCATGCTCCACGTGTCAGCTGCCCAAAGATTCAGATACAGGGCTTCCCAGAACTCTAGGTGTGGTTGGCAGCAAGTTAGACACACATGGTCCCCCATGACAGTCTGATGCTCCGTAGGGACTTAGATATTCATAGAAAATGACTGAGAAATCTGCCGTTGAAAATATGGGTGGTTCTTTCGGCGATTCTATCACTTGAGGGGGAATTCGTCATTTGTTCCACGGAGATCAAGGACCCTGGTGTCAGATACACTGTCACTTTTAGCTAATTCCATCAAATCCAGTAGCAGGTGACCCGGGCAAGTAGACTCTGCTTTCTGCACTATGCTCCTTTCATCTTCGAGACACACAGGTTGCAACTGTTAGGCTGTGCGCGCTATCAATTATGGGATTAAGTCCTGCATTTTCTTTTCTTTATACCCAAAGTTTTTGATCAGCATTTGAGAAAGTCCAACCTGAAGTCACCAAAAGTTATCCCCACAGTCATGCCCTCTCGCCTACTGCTCCCGCTGCATAATCCGGGAGCTTGAGCCGCTACGGCGCGAATGTGTTAAGCCAAGTCTAACTTTTCTACAGCGTTTGTTCTGCAACAATGCTCCTATGCCAGAGGGTAGGCCAAACGAAATGTTAGATACTTCCTATAAGATGCGTAAATCCTGAACTCTCTTAGCGTGTTCTCCAGCTCTCATAAACCCGTGTCACTAATTTTTTGTAGTGTATAGCACTCGCATCCGGAACAGTATCCTTGATTGGCCTTGAAAAATCACATACCAGCGACGTTCTCGCAGTTAGTAGATAAATTGCTTACGTGTGAAGACGCACCCACCCTATTTAACACCAAACTACCCTCTGATCTCCTCCACAGATTAGGTCCAAAACCCCTCTGAATTTGACGAAGGCAGAGTTGGTTGACAAAATAATTAAAATTAAAACATCATTTAAAAAATAGAACCAGTCACTTGCTACACCTCGCTGCCTTTGACTTTCTGGATGCAACAGTTACCCGCAGTGCTTGATTGGTCAGAATGCGCCCTGTTACTGGCCCGGCTTCTTCCCGAGACGATTTATACCGGGTTCCTTCTAACTTGGTCCCTGCCCTGGACTGTCTGCTAAATGAGTCGCGCTTCGTCTTACCTGGCCTCAACAAACAAACAAGAGAGATCAGAGCTCCTCACACCCAAGGATGTCTTCTACGCCACGTAGTCTATAGGGCATATGCACACAATTTTACGGTACGCGTCTGCTTGGCCTTGTGGCTCAAACCCTGCCATCGTTTAGCAGTGGTTCACACGCTCCGGACGATTTCCCTTAGTTTCCATCGTCCCAGTGGCAGCTTTGCCTCATTTACTTCCTCTACAACCTGCAATTTCTAGCTTCCGTTTGCCGTTCGCATGTTCGGAATGACTGAGCCGTTTAACTGGCCTGGCTTCTCACGGACCGGACGACATATCTGGTAGCTGGAGTTCTTCATCGATTCACAAGCCGCCATACTGACTGCTTTGTGGCATCCATTTTCAGTACCACGGGTGCTTGACCCATTGCCGGTGGTTTTGGGTATCTCTTAAACTCAAAAATTCCATAAAAGGGCACTGTTGCTTTCTGTTTGCTATTGCTGGTCTGGACTTGTTGTCATTTAACTCGCAACACTATGCAATACAGGCGGCAAAAAACTGACCCTTCGTCTGGTAAAAAAGTTGACTTGCAAAGAACAGATTGGATGACCTGAAGACACTGCGATGTTTACGGCTTACGTCGACATGCAGAGCAGTAGCCGCGCCAAAGGTCATTTCGTCAACCAAACAAAGCGCACACACTTATCTACTCCAAGAGCTGTACACATACCAGCCTACAAGGCTAGAGCTCAAAGGCCATGCACCAATTTTTAATTGAAGTTGATAGCAATGCTTCGGGGACTGGTGATCATTTTTCTGGCATTCACTTCCCCTAAGTTATAGTACTGTTCATCTCGCGTAATAAATTCCAGACAAACTAGTCCATGATCTTGGTAGTCCACTCACGTCAGCACGTATACGTTGGATTTCCTCGGCCAAACCATCTTTCTGCGTGCTTATACCGGTTTGGCTTAGACTCACCATACATTAACAGACTCAGCACGTGCTTGATCACTGGTCAACTAAGTACAAATCTACATCATTCCTGATTCATTTAAGGGCTTGTTCTCATCTCCTTAATTGTGATAACCATCAAAATTTTCTCCTCTATAAATACGTGCTGTCCTACCTGATGTCTCCTCAAATTCACCAGCTATTACTCATCTCATTCCATTTTCTTGTCTTCCTAAGTTTCAGCAGTACCTGGGTTGACGCCCTATCTGGCTGCTATTTACCCCACCTGACGTGTGATCTGAATTTACAGGGATCCTCAACCGAACCAGAAATAATCCCTTCGACATCACATCGGCTCCGTTCTACCTCTGTGGATTTCCTTGGTCTATCTAAAAAAATCTCGCCACTCAAAAATTGCACATCCCAGCTCAAAGACCTCAAACGTGACGTCCACCATGGGGCCGCCGAAAAACCGAAGTATGTAAGTGCAATAACGGCACGGCACTGCCATACCCAGTTTCATGGCATACCCAAAACCATCCCCTTCCTACTCTTGATCTTACCCCTTCGTTCCACTGATTGCAAATAGAAACAAATTCTTCACCATGCCCCAGCCACCTGCAGGACGCATTTATTCAAATCTGCTGAATTTTCTGTTAGGATTCGACCATTTTAGTGTATTTTCTGTACTCTCTACAGGGCCAACAATTTTCTGTACAGTTCGCATCCCGGCTTACATGCTGCCAACGACTCACTCTTCCAGGGAACTTTTACAGCCGACCCCGCTAGAACGGCAACATTAGTGGGTCTCTGCAGTTTCACTGTACACCATAATATTGAGAATCCTGCTACAATTTATCTGCATTACTAATCTTTCCACTTCACCGCCCCACTTACGCTTTTTGTGACCCTGGCCACAAGCCTAACCGTCTAAGGCTACGATGCCCCAGCGGTGGTTTTCAGCTTTATTTCAAATTGACCTGCTATATTACGCCAACTCAGCTGCCTCAACGGATACGTTGTTTTATCCAGCTACAATTTATCTGCATTACTAATCTTTCCACTTCACCGCCCCACTTACGCTTTTTGTGACCCTGGCCACAAGCCTAACCGTCTAAGGCCACGATGCCCCAGCGGTGGTTTTAGGCTTTATTTCAAATCGACCGGCTATATTACGCCAACTCAGCTGCTTCAACAGATACGTTGTCTTGATTCCCCATTTTCAGCACTTTACGGTTTCGTTTACCTGTGTCAGGCAGTGGGACTCTATTTTGCCCTTCCTCGTTTTGCTTTTGCCCACCATCCTCAAATTCTAATGTTTACATCAGATGGTTCTCACTGTATATGACGCTGTCCTTTTTGCACACAATATTTCGTACACACACCCCCCACCAGTCATGCTTTTATGCTAATGGAAACATCATCTTCTTGCCTGGCAATATGCCAACCACCAGTTGGTAACAAACAATAATATTATCTTTTACGGGAAGATGACTGATAGAGTACACGAACACAAGGTTTGTTTATATCCACATCTATTATCATTGTTTTCGTCTATTTCACCAAAATTTGATGTCGGAGGCGGTTTCCATACTTCGGGAATTAAAAGTATGTCATCAAAATAGATTGAATGCCACCAGAAGGCCCTGGTGACAAAAGCCTCCTGACCAGGATGCCAGCACCTCACTTCAGTGAGTCAAGGGATGTAAGCCCGTGAGGCTGGTTTTCTACATAATCTTCGAGCTTGGTGGTATTTCGCACGTTTATGATGTTTTGAATGATTATTCTCATAGATGGTCCGTGACCAAAACGGAAATTTTATTTCATTATGCCGCGGTTCGTTAAAAAACCTTTCCTGTTTCTGCGTGCGATATGAAAGGACCATGAGTCTGTGTAATTGCGACGCGACCTGCTTTCTTTGCTCCCTGGTGATGGATTTTCCCCACTCATTTCCAATCCAGACCTCAACATGGTTGATTGAGTTCTAAATTCATATTGCGTCCGTGCCCACCGATGTATCGCCCTTTCTCAGGTGTGGGTTAGAAAGTTATTGTAGCCGGTAGCATTGGTAACGACCAAATAAAACTTGGAATAAAACATTCGGATTGTAAATATCCTGAGTTGATTGTATCCGCAAACCACTTGCAAAACTGTTCAAGGTAACCCAAAGTGATACAGAGGCATATTACTTCATGCAGTGTACCAATACAATCCTCAAGCTCCCTAGGAATGTCAGGGTTTTTACCAAGTACAATAAACTATCGTGCTGGCAGAACCTGTGCACGATTTTTAGTTAAGCTGATGGTGAAAGTACATCCAATGCTCCTCATAAGGAGTTGTTTCAGTGCGTAAATGAGCCGATTTCACCTCCTTTGTTGGCTGCTACAGCTTACGTCTGTATTATCCTGTCCAGAGGACGCAACAGTTGCTTCTGTATATTATACATCTATGTTACAGAGTGCACGACAGATTTCATGGCCATCTGGGACCACATAGTCAGACAAAGTGCATGAGAGCCAAATTTTTCGAACTTCTGGGATGAAGCTATGCATTATTTTACGCTGAAGCTTTTGCTAATTATTCTAACCTGTACTCTTCAGATGAGCAAACTCGCTGAAGGACAAGAACAAACCGGTGACAGCCTTGACCCGGTGTACCAATCCGTGAATGCCGAAAATTAATGAGACCGATAAAATCGGTTTTAACCTTGATCGCCGGTCCCCACACCTCTGTTTCTGTGTGCACGCGGGTTGAGTGAGGCGTATTTCACAGTTATCAGAGCAGTAAATTGGCCTGCCACGGCAAGCGGCTGGAACCTACCCACATTTATCAGCACCCAAAAATTCACGTCCTACCAGTAGCGCCATCCCATGATCTCTTGGAGGATCATTGTACTTGGGCCCAACAGTAGCTTTACCTCATTGACATCTTATATTATATAATATACCTGCTTGAGTAGCCCAAGAATGAAAGATCTAAATAGCTTCGTGCCAGCTACATGTAAGAGGACGTGTTAACACTTGACAGACGTCGGCCCGGTTATAAAGCTGATGATGCATTTGTGCCTTTTAGAAATTTTTTACGAGTCCAGTGTTTCAAAAATTTGCACCCGATGACTCGCCATTAGGAAGAATTAACGGCATCAAAATATCGACTTTTTTACGCCTGTCTAGTCTACGAAGCGGAATCGGCTAAATAACATGACTGGGCTGATTAATCAGTCACACATGATGTTGACAGCCTGTTTATCATGTAAGCACTCTTCCATCATTTTGAGAACGGCTGATAAGATACTGGTATTCTTCGTCAACCACCATGCAGAAATCTTGTCGAACCAGCCGTTTGTAACATCTAATGAAAAGCTGCCAACGTAGCGGTGGATCAGTAAGAGAAACTATTTCGTTTGGATTTCAAGAGGGTCCTTGACACGGCAAACCATCGTCTTTTCCTTCACAGATTGTAACCAGCACTTCTCAAGCCAGACCCTGCAGGTGGCTGCAGAAAAACGCTGAAAAGCTGGCAAAGCAATGAACAACCAACCAGGCATATGTCTTGAGCTCACCGCTATTTACCGTGTCGGCAGTGGGCACTTGATGCATCCGCTTTTCACATTCGGAGATAATCCCCAAGCAATAAGGACTACTTAGAATTTTTGATGCAACACGACTAAAACCGACTGCAAAGTATCATGAGAGTTTGAACTCTAAACAAGCAAGACGAACGGCCGCACGTCAAAATCGTCTCCACAGCTCGCTTCATTCCCATAGACGTTAACATCATTTCGGTGTTTGCTAGGTGGTGCAGGGACCTTGTGCCTCGCTTGAAGCAAATGGTCCTTCGGTCTAATATCTAAAAGTGGTTTGCCCCCTAACCCTGGAAGGAGCAAAACCCCAACTTTCCAGTGTCCAAGGCTCTGAGCCGCGTCCAAATCTTCGAAGAACCCCGCACTCGAACGGATATTCGGACATGTAAAGAGGAACCCGTTCGTGTTATGTGTCGGTAAAGCCTCATGATCCTGTACCGTTAAAATCGCCAATGATTGGGTAACTTTAGTTGCTGTCACTGGATAAGTAACCCAGTAATTGCCTCCAAATGTCATTGCCAGCCATTGAACGCGGATGCATATAAGCCACAAGATTAAGGCTCCTTCCTGATTGTACATAGATGCGGAAGTTTTGGGATTAGGTTCGGCAATCTCTATGTCCACTAGTCCCATTGCTGCTGCCGGCCACTGGCTGCTTTTTGCTAAACCCGTCGACTGCTTGTACATAGATGCGGAAGTTTTGGGATTAGGTTCGGCAATCTCCATGTCCACTAGCCCCATTGTTGCTGCCGGCCACTGGCTGATTTTTGCTAAACCTGTCGACTATCAGACGAAAATGGACACACTTGTTACTTTAAGACCCCAAACTTCAGAAGCTGAAGCTTTGCCACAGATTCGAGAACTCCACGCTAGGGCACACTATACAGGTGGGTAATAGGGGTTACTCTTGCTGTGCCGCGACGTTTGGTTTATGGAAGGTATAACAGGCGAACGGTATCTTCGAGTGACGCGTAATACCAGAACCCCCGGGAAGGTAAAACGGTACCATTAATGTGAGACAAATTCACAAATAATAAAAACCTCGACAGCAGATACTCGTCCAAAATAAATAGCTCACTTGCACTACAAAAGTACAAACCGAAGGAGCAAACAGGCTCCCAGGGACATAGGTGAGATAGTCACACCTGTACAATTTGGTCACAAATGGCCGGATGACCTCAGGTGGATTAAGTGTAGCGGTCAGAACAAACGAACGCGAGTTTATGTATACGCACTAAACACAGAGGTGGGGCGAGGGTTACAAGTGAGGACAGAATAACCTTGAGGAATTTCAAGTGTCAACTTAATGGACGAGACAGAAGGCACTGGAGGCTGCTTGACTCACACCCATCTTAATTCAGGCGTCTCAGTGGAGACCCAAAGATTACTTGTTCACAATAACCATGCAACTCTCGCCCCAGCACCCTAGCAACAAATAGCTAAGGTACAAAAACTACTTTGTTGAATAAAGACACTAAAATTACCAAGGAAACATCTTTTCGTTGCCAGCCGCAAAAGCGCGGAATAGCCGACCGAAAGTTGCGGCAATCGCAAGTTCTGATGCAGCCCTTGATGGGAGCTCAAATATTTGCGGGCAATGGCTATGAATCCTTGAAGTTCTGCTCTTTTTAGGCTGATTTTTCGCCCTGCAGCGAGTTTTGGCTAAAAACATGCATAAACAAACAGAGCATTGCAAGCTTAAGGGTTCAAACACTCGTAGCTCACCCAGGGACAGCTCTTGGTATTCAGCGCAACCTCGTGAAAATATAATTCCAAAATGAACTCCAGCTTTCATGCAACTGCGATTCCCGCCATCAATTATGGGTGCCTCTTGAGTACAAGGACTGACCTTGACCAGTCAAGGCAAACAAATTGTCAATGCCACTGGTGGTAGTCTTTGAAACGGGAGCGTCAGTAGGTTTGTTCGTCTTTCTTGGCAGATTGAAAATTAACATACTTAACATACAAACTAACTTACTTAACGTACGTACAACATTCCGTGAGAATGGAAACTCCAAAGATGAAGGCGACTTCCAAGCGCTCGAGGAATACCTGTTTGGCAATACTTACATTTAACTCCGCGAGACGGAGTACTTGCGGTACACGCGTAGTCCGCATTCGCTGTCTGAGAGAAGCGTGAGAAATGTGAAAATTGAAGACCAGTGACCCATTTTGTCTGGTAACTTTGAGCAACCATCTGCGACTCGTGTATCATCGGTTGGATTGGCAAACATTCGAACTGACCTTGAAAGTTGAACGAGCCGCGGAGCTCACCCTGGACGCGCACAGTTTGTCTTATTTCATGTTGGGCGCGCACCCCTTGTACCGTTTCTGTCTGGCTTCCCCGTAGGTCATTTATGCCGCCAGTTTGGTTGTCCAGCAGGCTGAAACGCACTAAAAATAAGGCTAAAAATGTGCCGATTACCGTAACCTTTCAATTTTTCATTTCTGCATTGTATGAATGCATTCCATGAATGACTCCGTAGAATTTTAATAAAGTGTGTAAAATTATGTTGGTTTATGTGCACTGCCACGATGTCTATTTAGGTGGTTGTTCCAGTTAAACTCTGTATTTACCAAATGTCAAATGTTTTTACGTAATCCTTAGCTAATCACACATGCAAGCGATGCGTTTGTCGTCAAGATACCAGTTACACCTAGAGCGACATCCAGTGACAATGTATAACTATGCTGTCGTAAATAAGGTCTTAATTGTGCGGGTACAGTTTGTGTGAGAAGAAACAATGGAAAGTTCCTTGTGAGGTTCTGGTAATAGCACCAATCGGAATAAATCCGTAACACCTCTTCACTGCGGTGAAGGAGTCAAAATTCAAATTCAACAGTTACTGTGCTCTACTGACCAGCTCATCAATGAAACGAAGCTGTGCAGGTTTCACAGGTCTATTATATCCGTGGTTAGCAGTCTTCCGGTGTGCTCACGCACCTGAGAGGCACACAGGGAACTCTAACACCGCTGCCTGAGGTTATTCACTTAAACCGGAAAAACAGACGAGCCCCGCGAACAGGTATCCGGAAGAAACTTAAGTCGCGATCTAACGGTGACAACAACTTGAGGGCAAGTCGTTTCACACGGTCACCGCCGGCAACAAGGAAGTGTTGCTTCACACAATTTACTTAGTCCTGGATGAACTTATACCATGTTATTCAGTTAGTCAGAAGTAGAGATCAGCTGGTTGACGCCTTGTTGACTCCGTCCTCTTGTTTCACTCTGTACAAACGGCACACGACGGCCCAGGAAATGGGTTCCGTGCAGTCTCATCAAAATCACGGTTATGTGGTATGCAGCGCCCCCCATCTAAAGCTGTCACTTTGTGGTGTTGAGGAGATAATTGCTGGAACTCAGTTTCCAAATGTTTAACTATGCCATGGAGGCAAACGTGGAGCAGTCCGATTAAGAACACTGGGTCCCCGTGCTGTGATTAATCGTACTATGAGGCGATCTGGAGGTAAAGTCGTAGTGCTCTCTGCGATAGGGGCGTGAAGGTAGTAAGGCGTTCCTCCCAAGCGATCATGTCCATATTTTTGGAATAAGTGATGATGCATTTTTCCGAGAAAGGACGGGTTAGAAAAGGTCCGCCCACATACTCCAACCCTCCAACGGTTGACCGTGACCGCTGGCTCATTATTCAGTACGGTCTAAATACCTTCAAAACCAGAGTCCGGTGCTACTCAAAAGGTACCTTCTGTGCGCAGTCGCATTGAGAATGTTTTACTCTCCGCGTCAACAGACAAAGTTGACGCTATACAGCCAAGTGGGTAGGACTTTTGAGTGATTGGCTTCGAGTAGAGTCCACCAAGAAAATCTCAACAACCCTTACCTCGCAGTTCAGACTTCTGAGACAGTGACTAGGGTTAAGGTCCCCGAAAAAAACCTAAGTCCCCCACTGCCTTGTAGGTCAGAATTTTGATTCGAATGCTCAAGGTGGAGTACCTCTCCAGCTTGGACAACCGAGGAGTATCGTTCGCCCTCGCAGATCCTCCGTCATCGGCCTTCCCCACACTTATGCCACCAATGCAACGATGCAGTGCGATCGGCCCTTCTTCCAGCGACCTAACAATTGTTCCGTGTTTAAACCATTGTCCAAAGAAATGAACCAAAATAATCGATTGCTAACCTCAAAGGATCTGAACCACGCCGCAGCTTTTACTGTCCATACCCTGTGTCAATTTGAGCAACAGTCATCGCTTGTTGAAACCTTGCTTTCGTTATCTGTCGATGTATGTTGTATCTCCGAGACACTCACAAGCTCCCACTTCAGGTTGTACACCTCAAGCTGCTTAGAACGAGCTCAGATGTTCCACATTCCACTCTTCGGATATCTGGTGATCCTGATACAGTGGCTCGTAGTGTCTACGGTGTGGTAATTGCGCTCAGTCCCAAGACTGATAGCGTCTTACAGGAGTGGATCCTAGAATACGGTCGTCTTTGCGCTGTGCGGTTGCCTGGCTCAATCGAAATCAATGCAGATTGATGCAGTAAACGGTGTTTATTTGCCGTACCAACATACGCCCCGACAGGCTACAGTTCTGAAACTGGGGAGGATGGGTTTTGTCAAAGTCTGTCACGACTGGTTCGGTCAGCAATAAAGATGAATATGGTAATTCTGGAGGGTTATATGAATGCGTTGCCCGACAATTGCGCTCAGTCCCAAGACTGATAGCGTCTTACAGGAGTGGATCCTAGAATACGGTCGTCTTTGCGCTGTGCGGTTGCCTGGCTCAATCGAAATCAATGCAGATTGATGCAGTAAACGGTGTTTATTTGCCGTACCAACATACGCCCCGACAGGCTACAGTTCTGAAACTGGGGAGGATGGGTTTTGTCAAAGTCTGTCACGACTGGTTCGGTCAGCAATAAAGATGAATATGGTAATTCTGGAGGGTTATATGAATGCCCAAGTTGCCCGACTAAGTCCGGAAGAGGTATATTTAGGCTTCAGATTTGGAGTTGATGCTCAGATTGCGGATAATGGGGGGCGATCGAGCCAGTTGTTATCGTTATATGTTCCCAGTGCAACTCCCCAATACAAACGCTCACATCGAGTTAATTCGAAGCCACCAACCGCATCCATTGGTTGCCTATGGAAAGCCTTGGTTAATTGTTGTCTTTCCTTCTGGGGTACGCAACTAGACTCTGATGATACCATTGTGCAAGCCCGGCTATCACTTCGCTTTCCGTCAACATTACGTGTGCTAAACTAAAGCAGTTCCATTCATCAACTTAGACAAGTTTCACTAGTTCCGAGTTCCTCTGGATAGAAAGCTACTGGAAACGCACAGTCATGTGAATGATGTAGATTATTTGGAGGTTGAATGGGAGCGGGCTAAAGAACCTGTGCTCTCAGCTTCCAGAACCGTTAGCTCAGGCTATCTGACTCGATTAAATGAACCCTGTTCATAGACGAGGTAAGCATATCGTATTGCTGTCAGAAAAGCCATAACATCGATGGTGTAAGCACTTCAAAAAACAGTTCAGCTGGTCTCCTTCAACCTAACCGCTGGAGGAACTCAGCGGGACTGAATGGAACTTCGGCACCAGCCCGCTACCAGCAACAGAAACCTGGCGTGTGATATCCATCCTCCAACGTGACAAGGTACGTGGCCCGTATTTCCTGCACCCCGCAATCTTCAAAGAACGTGGCAAGATCCTGGTGAGCTGTCTGACGGCCGTACTTCAGAGGATTTGGAACGAAAACCGAATTCCAGTCGAATGGAACTCCTCAACCGTGATCCTAGTTTTCAAACAGGGTGCAAGAACGTTATGTATCAGTCTGGTATCCGTCGCACTCAAGGTTCGCTGGCATTGTTTAGCTTGGGTTGATCGATTATCGGGCGAGACAGATTCGTCAGAATCAAGCTGTTCACTGATGTCATGGTTGTTATATCCTCTTTGATAATGTATCAGCCAGACACGTTAGATCACCGGAATGGAGAAGACAAACAACTTCGAGGAAGTTATACTGCAAACAAGCGGATCCTTCCGTCATATGGAATTAAACTGAACGAGAATTTAGTAGGAGCTAACAGTCCAATAGGATGTCAATGATGCCAAAATGTAGAAACTAGGTTTTAGTATACAAGACAAATCGCTAGTCGAATGGATTTGTTCGTTTAAAGGTAGTCCTTCTAACAATGCTATCGATGGTGATGATGGTGGTGGTGATGACCTCTCGATCCGTGATAGCACAGCGGCTTGTTTCCTACTTGATAGCAGTCGTGCTGAAGCATCAATCTGTCGGTTTGGTGTCGTCCTGTCGCCGAGACAGTACCTCATCGTGGCGCAACCTATATATTTCGTTGAGAATCCACACTTTCTCACACCAATGTGGTTAGTGGGTAGAGATCTGATTAAGACAGTCCCTTGATCCTCAAACTTTGAGTTGTGAACATGTAGTGTAACCTGATCCCTAAAAACTGCTAGCGTTCATGAATACCAAACATTACCATTCTCCATGCTTGTACTTCACACGCATAGGTTGGGAATCAGTCGTGCTCCCCCTGTGGTTCGTCTTCAAATATTTTACTTAGCATGGAATCAGGGATGCGATTCTGGATCCTGTGGGTGTGTCCAGACAAATCACATACATCGGTTGCTCATAAGAGTCGTATTGCAGAGCGCATGCGTTTTCTCAGCTACTCTGATCTGTTTGGCATTTTAAGAGTTACTTCATCGTATTCCTCTTTGAGAGGCCAAAAGTCCCTCACCCAAGAATAAAAAAGATAATCGTTTAGCCATGACACCCTTTTAGTACCTGGCTGCTATGCCGCTCGAAAGAAGCACAAGGGCTGGGATACTGCCAGGTTTCCGAAGCCTGGACAGGAGAAGTCGCGATTCAGAGGTCGGATTCTAACCACGGACCTTTCGGTCAGTAAATTCACGCTCTAACCGGTGAGCTATCTCGCCCCTTTTTACCACGTG
>NW_008751757.1:246518-271061 GCF_000715545.1 Opisthorchis viverrini
AGTATGTATATTTCATCGTCCATCCGATCAATACGAAGAGCAGTGACAATGAAAGATAAACCTGTTACCCGCTGAACCTTCACCATATTGTAGGTGTCTTTTCTATGTCCTTGGATGCTCACTTTGATGTTCCAGGAATTTATCATAATTGAGGTCAGCAACTTGGTGAATGCACCATCAACTCTTGAGATGAACGAAGGTTAATACTGTGCGGTAGTTCATGAAGCGAGCCATACTGGTTTGCTGGCGTTTGAAGTGGTGTTCTGCGATACCACGGAGAATGAATGTTCCACCACGAACAGACCTTTCTGGCCGGAAGTTTATTTGTTCACTTTGGCTATGTGACATGCGTAGTCATCTGTTGACAGAACTCATTTTACTTTGTTTCGGAAGCTGAGACTGTATATGAAAAGCGGATCTCACATCACAACTTTACTAAGGTGATCCGAACTTTTCTGGTCGGCCGCTTCATTGAAGTGCGTTTTTGACGGTTTTGCCTCCAGGATCTGATAGAGCGGTGTGGGATTCTCTGATAGGATTTTTACTATTCCTTATTCTTCTCCGTGCTCACACTGGTGACTTGGTATCGCCTCTTTCTTCCCATGATCTCACCTTCCGGCTTTCCACTATTTTGCCGTTCAACATGGAGCGTCACTGGATGTTCGCCATCCTTCCATGGTAACCACTCTTGTGTAATTGAAAGTTGGAAAAATGGCTTCATTCCGGATTCCTTGAACAAATTAACCCTGACTGCGTTTTGCACCCAGAGCTCCGCTGGATCGCAATTCGCCGTCAGATTGCGTGATTTCTGACCCAGAATATCCACACTCAGAGTGAGAATCTGGGTTGTTTTTGTATGGCCTTCCAGGTGTTACGATGCTGCACCGAATCTTCGGCTACTTCGACAAAATAGTCCCACCAACTATTCTAATGGTATCCAGAGCCCCCGTGTACCGGAGAAATTTTCCGTACGTGAAAGGTAGGTGATTTCCAGGGCTAGTGAATCCTAACACCCGAGGGGCTCACCCATGAAATCACAACAGCGAGAAAGAAGGATATTTTAGTGTCTTCACAACAGAGCCGTACTGGATTACTAGGAGGCTCTGGGTTCAAATCACCTACTGCTAAAGATGCGAAAACGCAATACATCCTCACCATTCACCAGCGTAGCCAGACCACTCATTTCGATGAATAACTACATCAAACACGTCTTGAGAAACTCGGTTACTGGTCTAATGAGCTCGGTTGTAACCACCTCTACCGCACTATAAACATATGCCAAGTCAAGAAGTCTCCATTCCCCAGTACCCCATGTTATCAACTGCGTTTGGCAACACCTGTGTGCAGTCATTTAGGTCAAGGCGCAGGTATTTTTGGATGAACTGACTTCACACCCACAAGATCATGCTTCTGGAATTGCGTTCAATGAACACGCCACATACAATTCAAGGAAGTCCACTCGGGGCTGTGGAACGTTTTATGTACCTTGGAAGTCATATCAGTTCTGATTGTGTGTGAAGTCAATACGCGAATCTGCGGGGCTCTAGTCACGTTTGGCAATTTGGGACACCTATTGCGTCAAAGTATTATATCCTTGAACCTGAAGGGACGTGTTCATCAGGCGACAGTACGAGCTTTTTTGTTGTGTGGCTGTGAGACTTGGCCCGTTCAAGCGGCGGGACTGAGAGACCTTGAGGTTTTCGATATCCGTTGTCTCAAAACCATAGCTCGTGTAAGTTGGGGTGAGTGGATCCGTAACGAGGCAATGAAATAATCGATTGTTCACTTGTGCAACGAGTGTGCCAGCACCAGACGCTGCGTTGGCTGTCATTTATTGTGCATGTCGAACCTTCGTTTGCCGAAGAGAGTGTTATTTTCCGTGGCCAATTGGGAGTGGTGGAAGCAGAGAGGTGGCCAACCCTTCGCCTGGAAGAGGAGTGTGAGTGGAATTACAAATCGTATAATCGTCATCATCGACATCATGACGTCAGTGTTCAACACCGATGTTTCGCTGCCGTACGGTTGTACGAGGGCTGGGATACTGCCAGTGCGCCCACACCTAGACAGGAGGGCTATTAGGGTCCCCAACCAAAGCATTTGGCTCAAAAGCCTAATCGCGAGGCAGCGGTGTTTGGCGGGAAATGCAACAATGGAACAAGTCGCCACATGTTCCAACCCGTAACCTCGAGGGCCAGGAGACTGTGTTTGTCAGACCTCCTACCATTGACCAACCTGGAGTGAAAGACTCTGTAAGTGTCACGGGGACACTCCCTAGTATGGCTCAATGAATCGTTGAGATGCGCAAACCGTCACACCACGGTAAGGTCCAACCTCTTCGCCTCCATCGCCTAGATCGAAATCATCGATTTTCAACATCGCCCACGAAGCGTTTGGGTGGTGTAGATGCAACTCCCCTTCCAGGATCCCGTGATCATCACCGCGCCTGGTTGGAGACGCTACAAGATATGGCTGCTATAATTGATTTCAGTGGCGTTCCTGCTATTATAGCCTGTCTACACAAGCTACCGTTCCACTCCACTCGCGTTCACTTATGAACCCGATAAAATACTCTTGGTCCTTTCTATGCTTACTCTTTTAAGTGTGTTGGTAGTGTCAACATTCAAATTATTGGTAAATGTCCGTATCTTCCATGGTTGTTCTCGACTTTTGCCTACTTTTTTTTCAGATCCAAGATGCACTTTCAATAGTTTTTCCATGGCCCAATTGTGTCAGTAATCATGCCATCTGTGTACAAGGGTCCCAAGAGTGGTGAACCGTTCTTTGAACAGTTTGGTGAAACTCCACTCGTCACAGCCGTGTTCACCTACATTGGCTTTATGCTGCTCAACTTGCTCGGTCGTCTGCAAGACTTCCTGCGCTGGTGCTCCGTACTCCACTGTCCGATTGTTGTCGAACCTAAACGAACCCGGTCGTTTGTACCGCTCTATTCATCATACGAGGCGTTCTACACCCGAAATTTGTACAGACGTGTACAGGACTGTTGGAACCGCCCGATCTGTTCTTCCCCCGGAGTGCAGATGGTGGTTATGGATCGGAAGTCCAATGACAGTGGCTGGACATTGGAGTTAGTCTGATTGTTTGTTGGTCACTTCCATTTTTTCGAATGAAAACTCGCCGTTTCTATTTTCATAAATGCGACTGCCGAGTGGGAGGTAGTTCAGGAAATACGACACTGACCAATAGGCTTAATCCGTTACTTTGATTGTTCCTCTCCCAACTTTCGTTTGGTTACTGGAAGCTCATACCCGGTAAAGTAGCGGATTCCTATAACCTGTAATACATATATCGGTTTATACTAGTTACGCTATTGAGACTGTTTGAGGTAGCTCAGCGTTTAAGATGCGATACTACTGACTGGAGGGTCCGTGATTCGCCATCTCGCCATGGTAGCTACACATCGAAAAATTGCCGCACAAGAGCGATTACTATTTTTATTGCCTTAGTGAAACATAGTCCTGAAACACGGGTCTTTCTGTCCATGAATAATAGCGAGCCAGCTGATTGGGACTCGCCTCGCCGTGCAGCTACTCAGCACGCAATTTATCCGGACTGATTTACTCTTTCAACCATGTGCCGCATGTTTAGAATTTAAGTTCTTGTTTGAACATAGTTTCCTTATACACACGCTGTCAATTACTGTGCCTTACTGATCGTTCGCAACCCACTAGTGATGAGCGACACTCAAGCCGTGGACCTTCGGAATGGGAGTTAAGCATAGTTGAACGGCATGAGCAGGTGCGGAGACTAGAAAGCGAGTTGTTGAACAGAAAGTGTGCGTTTTAGGTCATTTCTTGAATGCTCTTGTATGTGCCTCCGAAAATGGATCTCTACGGCTTGTATAGCTTTGGAGACACAGGTAGCTAAATGGTTTGGCTTTCAGTGATGTTAATCTCAGACTATCTGATGTAAAAACAGGCTTCCGAAGACAGCTTCTGGTCTCATGCATATTGCTTCCATTTCACCTACCAGATTCACTGGGGCCAGGAAGCGTGTGCTCAATTTGGGCTCTTACAACTACTTGGGATTCGGGGACCCGACCGGACCGTCTATAGAGGCCAATGAGATGACCACTCGTCGTTATGGTGTCGGTGTGGCCAGTGCGCGACAAGAGACGGGCTCTTTGATTCTTCACAAAGAGTTGGAAACACTGGTCGCTGAGTTTGTCGGACAAGAGGCCGCTATTGTGTTCAGCATGGGATTTGCCACCAATTCGTTGAATATTCCCTGCTTGGTGGATAAGGTTAGTTTCTGTTTCAAACTTGCTACCTCGGTGGCCTTTTAACCTCCCCCTAGTCGCATATGTTCCCAACCTCCACTATGTTCCCTCCACGCGAACTTCACCTCAACTGCACTTTCTGGGATCCTTCGATTGGTGACTACGGTACATTCCTTTCTCGGGACAGTATGATAGATCTGCTGCGTTCATAAATTCTTCGAACACATCTTGTTGTGACGTTTTGTGACAAGGCATACATTAGACATTTGTTGTCTCTGGTTGATTTCACTTCAGCCGGAGGGAAACCTGGTAAACGGAACCTCTCTGAGCAACTTCCCTTTAATCACGAGAACAAGTGACTGACCATGCTCGTTGCAACCATGGTCAGCACTCGTGGGAGACCGAGCCTATGCGGTCAACAAAAGACCTGAGCGCTTGTTTGGTTTTAATGAACATAGTCATCAACTATTCGCTTCTTTGCTTTGGACGATCTATCTAAATTTGAAATCATACACGTTGGTTTGTCGCTGAGCTGAGTTTGTCGGACAAGAGGCCGCTATTGTGTTCAGCATGGGATTTGCCACCAATTCGTTGAATATTCCCTGCTTGGTGGATAAGGTTAGTTTCTGTTTCAAACTTGCTACCTCGGTGGCCTTTTAACCTCCCCCTAGTCGCATATGTTCCCAACCTCCACTATGTTCCCTCCACGCGAACTTCACCTCAACTGCACTTTCTGGGATCCTTCGATTGGTGACTACGGTACATTCCTTTCTCGGGACAGTATGATAGATCTGCTGCGTTCATAAATTCTTCGAACACATCTTGTTGTGACGTTTTGTGACAAGGCACACATTAGACATTTGTTGTCTCTGGTTGATTTCACTTCAGCCGGAGGGAAACCTGGTAAACGGAACCTCTCTGAGGAACTTCCCTCTAATCACGAGAACAAGTGACTGACCATGCTCGTTGCAACCATGGTCAGCACTCGTGGGAGACCGAGCCTATGCGGTCAACAAAAGACCTGAGCGCTTGTTTGGTTTTAATGAACATAGTCATCAACTATTCGCTTCTTTGCTTTGGACGATCTATCTAAATTTGAAATCATACACGTTGGTTTGTTCGCTGAGCTGGACAGTTTGATTGCAAGCATTTCATCACCAATCGAGGTGACATCGTCACTGCACTGTTGAAGATGCGTTGCTTGTTGTGCGTTGAGTGGTGTTGTGTGTATGTTAATATAGGTGCTGCTAGCCGGGACTGACCTTCGATCATGATTGATCGGTCGGGCGGCCCTGGTTCGTCGATGCCCACGTGGCCCCTGAACTCGGCATCTCCTGCCCTGGTACTCTGATCGATGCTGGAGTCACCTCAGTTCTTGACCCTTCCGAGTTCCGGCTTTTGACCTTTATTAATCTGACTCCAAAGCACTCCTCGTTTCTTAGTTTGTGAATCTGATATTCGCTTCTCCTTAAGTATTCTGGTTGAGATTTTGCTTCTTTGCACGTAGTGGTGCGTAAATTGTATTCAGTCTAATGCATCGGTTGATCGAGTCCGCCGTGGAGTACCATGCTTCCAGAAATTCCCTTCCGCTTCTCGTGTCTTCGTGTGCAAAAATTTGGCGAAAAAATTTCTCGAAACCCGACGAATTCGCTATTGGTTACGTGTGTTTTAGTTCTATTATTCGATTTGGATTTTCTCTAAAAATCGGACTGCCATTCCGATTGGCGCATCCGATATCCTCATCTTACTTTTCGACGCCAAAAAGCTTTGACATGTTGACCCATCCATGGTAAGGATTTGTTTAACACTCGTTTCCCCCAAACTCTGACGCATTGGTCTAGCTTGATCTCAACGGCTAGTCTACTACTATCTTCCTACCAACCAGAAGAGAGATGCAAACAGAACAGTCTGGAAAGATTATTTTAACCTTGGAGTATCAGCTGGTTACGTCACTTTTGAACAGGATTGCGGGGTCCGTGTGATATAATTTCTGTACAGTTAGAGTTGGTTCTCAGGACCATTTGAATAAGTCTGAAGACAAAAATGTAGGAAGTGGGCAGTCGGAAAAACGTACACCCGGTGAAGTGCAGTGGAAATAACGCAGGATAAACCATGGATAGCTAATGGTCTGAAACAAAGCTATTCGTCAGATCTGCTCAGTCCAAGGCATCAATAAGGAAAGGGGACACTTGTCGCGGAATGATGACAAAAGAAAAACATGCAGTAAAATGCAACGTCACGTGATCATGACCACGGTTTCCTCCGACGGGTAAAGTGTTGGTCTGTACCGCTACCACCTTTTGTGCGTACTCATTCATACTGAGCATCATACGCTGGCTGCGGGTCAAGGGATTTCGTATGGCACCAAGAGTTAGGCCAATGGGGAAACCTATATGGATTTGGGTCCAGCTCAGGGTCTATTTCTACCGGTTCGGTTCACGTGATGACCCCTCTTGAAGGTCCCTTGCACTTTCAGTCCGTCTGTGTGTGCTATGGTAGTTGTGTAAGGAAGAGGGATTCTGTGAACTTTGGTGGGGTTGGGATGCCTACCCTCTGTTTTTGCTAATGAATTGACAACCACGCACGGTCACGTGTCAACTCGGCTTATCTAAGGCCGCTCGCTTTCCATACGCTCGCCAGTTCCACAACCTCGATTGTATTCATGCTGTGAGTTCTGGTAATTCTCAGGACCTCGGCTATCAGCCGCTGTGGTGTGAATCACAGTCCCCACCTTAAAACTCCTATATTCTCCAGACCTATTCTATGTCCCGTGTCTAACGCATGTACCGCCATCGCTGAATCTTTGACCAGCGTTTGGTATTCTTCCGCATTCCTTGGTGGTTTGTTTATCCTCTTTTTACCCTTACCAATTCCGGTGTGTAATTCCCTGGCGGCTTATCATATGTAAACCTTAGTGAAATCGTTGCCGTTAATTTTATACACAGTCCCCAGTCCTCTTAACCGGCAGGAGGTCTTTCAATTGCACCAAAACTAAGCGTAGCGCTTTTCCCTTCTGGAAGGCTATTCGAGCAGTCTTCGAATAACCTCCGATGTTCCTGCTTTATATGGAATGACTGCTTTGCCAATCCATTCCTTACTGGGTCGTGATACCGGAGCCGATATCCTTCTTAGATGACGCCTAACCAAACTCAGTGGGTATCCTATTTCTTGGAGTATGTAAAAGTCCATAAGCCTTGTAAGGCTGCCTTAGTTCTGTTGGGGATCACCACTACTGTGCGTTTCACTTAGATGTATGGAGACTCGAACCCTCGGTTTCTTGTTTAGTAAGGTCTACAAACAATGACTAATTTCCGGTTGGACAGGATATAGCATAACTATTCTGAATCTTTGCAGCTAGCATCATATGGTTTGGTGTGATCCTAACTGACGACATCTTGCACGAACTATGTGATTTTTCTCCTTGTTGAGTATAGTACTAACGCATTATGGGGCATAGTCCTTAACTTGCACCTGGATATAAATAAATGGCCAGAAATATGGAGTAGCAAGCCATGCAGTTATGCAAACACTTACTCGTCATTTCCTGAAGCATCAGGCGTAGAGCACCTGCGTGACACACACACACACACAGAAGCGGGTAAAATTGTAATCGAACGGACCTATGGCACACCAATGAACTCAAGTCAAGAGAAGAACCATGTTATCATTCTTATGTTATAAGGAACCGGCTTCATTTTTCTCAACCAGAGCCAATATCGTTCTCAATTGACCCCAAGTCAAACTTACTTGGCGTCCTATTTCTTGAAGTCTTTTGGCAGTGTCGATGTGAGCTGCTGTTCGGTCGACCTCCTCCGTGCACAGCGCTCTGACTCGACTAAACATCGACGAGATAACGCTGGCGTGTACGGTCTTTGGGTGTGCTGATGAGTAGTTTAAGACGGTTCCTGTGTCTGTTGGGTTTTGGTAGATAGTAGTTTTTAATTTTCCACCACTCTTCTGTGTTATGCAGTCCAGGAAGGGTGGACTCTGTCTCTCTGCTAAACTTGATGTGTGAACCATTGAGGTAGTCGTGAAAGCTGTTCATGTTATCACGTTTGATTACAACAAAAGTGTCGTCAACATAACGCGAAAAGTGAAACGTTGTCAACAAAAAAAATCTACCGATTGTTACCAAACTTTTCCGGAAACTTATATGACCCTTGAATTATTAGCCATTGCTGTCTAATCGTGACACAGTCAGGTGACCTTCCTTTCATTCGTGGAGATACCCAATCGTACACGTTTCTCACTAGCGTCACAAATTTGTGATCTTTACGACGTGCCCGGCATCTAACGGATATACGAAGACACCTCATCATACAGCCTACGTGTCTGGCTCCGCAAAATACCACACTTGATTTAATAAAAAATGGAGGTACCCGGTCTTTTCTGGTAGCACCGAAACGTGACTAGATTGTTTGACACACACGAATTGGCTGGTGCCGTGTGCCGATTCAGCGCTGATAAAAATGGATCGGCAGCTTTCGATGGTTTTTGCAAAACGGTTGGGATAATATTACTGGCTCTACTATCATTTATTTTTGAAGAGCATGGTCACAAACATAAAAAGTGAGTGCAAGCGATGAATGCGAAAGAGTAACAGGAGAATATGGGAGAAAAGAGAGAAATGTCTCATTCGAAATCATGCCAAGGACAGTGCCAGTCTGATGAGGTGAATCCCAAAGTATGTAAAGATTTTGGTATGGGAACACGCGTCTAAGGACCAACAACCAAAGAAAGGACAAACAATGGTGAATGCTCTTCAAGGCGCAGTGTGCGCTAGCACAGTCAAGACTCGCACATCAGGCACAAAGTGACCGTCATACTGGGTCTGGTGTGAGATTAAATGGCAAAAATATACCTTCAACGCCATGTACCACGCATAAAAGTGTCATAAGTACGCAGGGAGCCCACAATGGCAAGCAAACACAAGTCACTGACTGCGACCTTAGGAAGTCCCAGTCCAATAACAGCCTTAGCGGATTGAGGAAAGCAGATCCCTCGATAAGAGATGATCATCGGTTGATGAACCGGTCGCTGGGTACTCATTTTCCAGCATACTAGAAAGTCATCCGTGGCCATCCCGTGTAACCTGCGCAGCACAGTTTCGAGAGGAGTCTGCACGAAATTTAAAAGCATACAAAAACAAGGTCCTATGGGCTGGTTGGTTGCAACACCGTGTGTCCACCGACTGTGGAATGTACCTCGCTATGCGCAAAACAGTTGTGGCCTGATTGTTACACGCATAGTTTCTCCTGTACTATTTCCACCGCATTTCATTGGTGCGTTTTGACGGATGGTAAATCGTGATCGTCAAGTCTAACTATCTCATCCTAACCAGGTAACCTTGATCGACTTGATCTCATGTCGGCTCCTGGTTTGGTCACACTGGCCCTGTAATTTGATTCAAACGTTACGTGACCTATTGAACAGCATGCCGACCGTACGACTTGATCGAAATTTCCGTGTATAAGACAACTTTGATTGCCTGTGAACTTTGCTGTTGACGCACCTCGGTCGACGATCAGAAACCTGGTTCCCAACCCAACTAGAATCACATCCACTCTCTCCGTCTCGGGCAGTTAGGATACAAGTCCCGGGAGTCCTATTCATTCACGTTGCGAGTGTAGGGCCAAATTCTGTTTTTTTTTCATTGATCCAGTGAATCTCAAGAAGGTCGTGGGCTGTCGAAGAGTTTTCAGCAACCTTGTGAGTAGTCTCCTTTGTGAAATTATACTACGATATCTCGAATATCGTACACGAGGTGGCCTTTGTGCAGCACAGTCAGGTGTAGATTATTATAAACGAGAGATTCAACTGAGTCTCTCGTGAAAACCAAATTGATTTTCAACTGAGTGTATTTGTCGAAATCAGTCCAATTTGGTTTCAAGTAGAACATCAGGTTGACGGAAACTTGGCGACTTCGCCTATCTGATGAGCCCCAAGAAGGGCGAAACTGGGCTGTCGAAGAGTTTTCAGCAACCTTGTGAGTAGTATCCTTTATAAACATACCTACTATCCTTGTTATATGAAGCTCTTGATTGGCGAATAAGACAGTGCTTTTAAGTATCCTAGACTGGTTAAGCTTGTGGATGATAACAGAGGTCTGGTAGTCAGTCAGCCTCACCTTTTTTCTCAGTGACTGTGTGGTTGTTTTGTACACAAGAGCCTTGGTTGCACACAACACCTAATCAATACATTCTCTCACTGTTCACCACGGTTTGCACGGTTTCCTCTTGTTGCCTTCAAGGATTGCTGTGTAGTGAGCGACGAGCTGAACCATACTAGCCTCGTTCTGGGCTGTCGCCTGAGTGGTGCAACCATTCGACGCTTCAAACACAACGATATGATCGACCTGGAACGTGTGCTCGAAGAGACTGTAGTCTACGGTCGTCCACGCACCCATCGACCCTACAAAAAGATTCTAATTGTGGTTGAGGGTATATACAGGTGGGTCAATGCTTTTTGCTGTTCGCCACGTCCCACGTTTTCGTTATTTACCTAAAAAACGGGGTTACTGAATGTGGTCGGCTGTTTCTACATATTCTCGGAATTCGTCGCAGTGAGCGACGAGCTGAACCATACTAGCCTCGTTCTGGGCTGTCGCCTGAGTGGTGCAACCATTCGACGCTTCAAACACAACGATATGATCGACCTGGAACGTGTGCTCGAAGAGACTGTAGTCTACGGTCGTCCACGCACCCATCGACCCTACAAAAAGATTCTCATTGTGGTTGAGGGTATATACAGGTGGGTCAATGTTTTTTGCTGTTCGCCACGTCCCACTTTTTCGTTATTTACCTAAAAAACGGGGTTACTGAATGTGGTCGGCTGTTTCTACAAATTCTCGGAATTCGTCGCAGATATAAGTCACTTCAGTTCACAATCGCTATGTGTCCAAGTGTGCTTAGTAACCGAATCACGGCAAGAACTGATGAGTTTTACTCATGACGAAAGACGTACTAGGTTGCTTTTCACGTTATTGAGCACGTTCCATTTCTACAATCGATGTTGCGTGGAACGTCAGATGATCATACGGGTTCAGAACGAAAACGAAGGTCCTTGTAAGTTTTCACTGTGTCTTACTCCGGGGTCAGCTGATTTTTAGGTTATCTGCCATTTCTATCTTTTTGATGGAACCGTTTAGTGCTCAGGCAAATATGGGATTCCCCCTAGTGAAGCTACTCAAATGTATTGCCACTTGGGAGGATCGCGTCAGCGGGACAGTCATTAAGACCGCCGGGACTCTTGAATGAACTGTACAAAGAGGAAGTTCCCCTACCGGTCATACGTAGGCAAAGGACACAGTGTACAGTCACCAGACCTGATTCGGGTGTGCTGTGGTTGAGATTCGCAGTTTGAAAGCGGAGAATTCGAAATACTATATTCTCACCATCATCATTATCCGTTGTAAGAACCGCGTACTTGTCGTACAGTGGTTGTAGCTGCCAGAGTTTCGTCCACCGATGATTTGGAAAGGTGGGTAGGTAGCTTCGCATTGGAGGCGAGAGCTGATAAACTGGTACGTAAATAGACGTCTGTCAGTAGACTTTCAAGTGGGGGGTTGGGAAGGGAGCTGTGTTGAAAGCAATAGCATGGATGCACGAACCCTACTGAGAGCGCGAATGGGCGATGTCTGACAATGTCTTCAACTAACAGTGTGACTCGTCTCGAGGTCCCCATACAGGGAGACGGCAGTGACCAGCGCAGCTGAGTTTTCTCGTAATGGCTTTCACACTTCGCTGCCAAGTCATTGTTTGACCGCCTCTGTCAATGACGGAACCGACCCGAGACCACTATCATACTTGCCTCAGCGATTTGGATGAACGGCTGAGTTAAAAGAAGGCATGGTAAGTAGGCGTAGAAACTCTTTTCGCAATTGATCAGCTGACATTAACCAGAACCAGCCCTATTGTCATGCGTTGGTGTGAATATTTCTAGAAGCACTTTTCTTACCTGCCTGCTTTTAACATTTCAAGCCTTAGTTGCAACACCCCTTTCGCGTGTTTGCTGCACCTGTGTACATGTACTCGCCACTCGGTCGATCAATAATCCAGGTGTCCTAGCTATTAAGGTCGTGTTTACCCGTCCTTGATGACTACAAAAAATCCTGAACAGATACGTGGAACTCTGGAAGTAACGGTCTTGAGGTTTTTTATGAATCCAATACGTTTTGACCGACTGGAGCCGCTTTTTACACGTGGTTTGTACGATTGGACCACTAAAACTGACGAATGGATCCCAGTTATTAGCTCTGGGCCTGCTCTAGGCACACTGTAGATTCACAAATCTGTTAGTTTTAGGCAGGCTTCGTCGCATGCAAGTCGGCGAATCCATAGTGTGGCAGTTAGAAAGCGCGTTTTCGGTTGTGCAACGGGTGCTTCCATTGAAGAATGTGTCCAGCACCAGAAGCTGCGTTGGTTGGGACATGTGTCGCATATGCCGAACTATCGTTTGCCGAAGAGAGTGCCGTTTCCCATGCCCATTTCAGAGTGACGTTAGCAGAGAGGTGGCCAACCCTTGACTTGGCAGAGGAATATGAAGGAGATCACGAAACGCTTGGGTGCTGTCGGTGCTACTCGCCTTCCAGGATGGGGACCACGTGATCCTCACTGTGTCTGTTTGGAGACACTACAAAATATGGCTGCCAACCGATGTCAATGAGGCCAAGATATTTTGTTAGGAAGTGTGATTTCTCGCTATTTAGCTACTTCTATATAGCCTGTTCTCAACCAAAGTTTTTAAAACATTTGTTCCCATTTCGGCATTTTATTCCTGATTTTGATTTGATCTTTTGTACACTGGAATCAGTGCGGGCTAGGTGTGGCAAGGTGTACCAAGTGGTTAGAGCGCAAATTTACTGACCAGAACTTCCGTGGTTCGAACCCGACCTCTGCCTCTCGACTTCCCCCGTCTAGGCTTGGGCAACCTGGCAGTATCCCAGCCCTCGTGCCTGGCAGCTAGGTACCGAAAGGGTGTTACAGATGAATGACTATCAGTGCGGTCTGGGAGTCATCCAATCTAATTATTGTATATTGGATGAATAGTTGCCTACTACTGAGGGTCACTCATCTTTCGACCCGATCAACTATTGCCCAACGCCTATAGCCTACTGATAAATGTTTTTGACTACCAGGGCTGAATGGACAATCAACAGCCTACTACTGAGGGTCACTCATCTTTCGACCCGATCAACTATTGCCCAACGCCTATAGCTTACTGATAAATGTTTTTGACTACCAGGGCTGAATGGAGTTGCAATCAACAGTCCGGTCACGAACAGATTGGACCCTACCCCGGTGTGACGGTTTGTCCACCTCCATAATGCGGTCTGTATGTATGACACTCACACAACCTCTCATATCAAGCTGGTTAACGGACAGAGTCTCCTGGTACTCCCGATTTGGGGTTGGAACTGGGCGAATTACTCCTTGAAAACGTAGGCTGCCCTGACGCTTTTACACCAAGCGTCGCTGTCTTGCGGTCAGGATTTTGAGCCAAACGCTTTTGCTGAGGACCCTAGTCGTCCCTGTGTCTGGGTGTGGACTCGCTGCCCACGTAGAACCAATCTCATGCCACATAGGCCCTCGCGTGATCCCATCAGCCGGGTTGCCTTACTTGCTGTATACAACGGGGCGGGTAAACGACAGCAGGTTACTGCTGACGCCTCCATTCTTTATCTTCCACTCATTCGTTCCTCTTCTCTTCCCCCGTTGCTAGTGATATCATCGTAGGCCCATGCTTAAAGCCCATTACCATTGGCTACCATCATCACTTCAAAATCACTCTCAGAACACCGAAAATCAGTTCATCTGGCAGCCTTCAAAGTTCTGAAACAAGCTGCACAACAGATTAGTCTTGCGTGTACGCTGGACTCGCTTTCCATGAATGTATGCTGTCTCTCTGAAACGAGGATTCCTGACACAAATGCGGTTGTTTCACTGACCTCTTCATTTGTTTCCACCCCCTTCTGAGGGTACACCTCGGGTGATTGAGAAGTCTCTGCAGCCGGGTCGGATCGGGTTGGCGTTGTTCTAATCCACGGAGCTGAAAGATCTCTGGTTAGATGGTTCAATCATCCAGCTGTAGCACCCTTCTGGTGCCTAGCTGCCATGCCACACGAAGGAGGCATGAGGGCTGGGATACTGCCAGGTTGACCAAGCCTAGACAGGGGAAGTCGAGAGGCAGAGGTCGGGTTCGAACCACGGACCTTCCGGTCAGTAAATTCGCCCTCTAAACACTTAAGCCATATCTTGGATGGTTACCCGTTGATGGTGTCTATAAGAGGATCCCATGTACGCGCCGATAATCACGGCATTTGCTTACGCCGCAACAGACTGTAGCTCTGACATACTCAAAGACGGTTTTTCGACGGACTAAGATCTCCGATGTTATTGTGGTGCAGCAAGGTAAACTTAGTCTACTTGAGGCTTAATTGGGTGGTTGTCACACCGATTGTTTCTACGCAGTAACAACTCCCGAAACAACGGAAGCCTCTTGCCCCCCACACTCGAGCCAGCTTCCAACACAGAGCTGACTGGGCCATGTGTCACGCGTGCCGACACGAGCGTTGTTTCCCAAGAGGAAACCTAGAGGTGGACAGAATTTGACATGGCAAAATGGAATAAAGAGTGTTGCGAAAAGTTTGGCTGATGTTGATACTGTTCCAGGATGAGGTTCATGTGACCCTGTCTGTGTTTAGCCGGAGTCAGTGGACGACATGGCGTCCATCCAAATCGTTTGGCTTATTAGCGAAACACACTCATTTGCTAACAAATTTGATTCTGCGAGAGACTCACCTGGAACCCAGCTGAATCCCTCGTTTGTGATGTTTCCACGCGACTGAAAGTGCTGCAACAGGTCGCCGCATGTTTCAGTTGCTACGATATTCGTAATGCACTACTCATAAGGTTGCTGAAAACCCCTCGACAGCCCATGACCGGTTTCGTCCTTCTTGGAGTTGGTTCATCAGGTAGGCGCAGTCCCCGAGTTTCCGTCAACCTTCTTTTCTGCTTGAAACCAAATTGCACGAAGTTAGCGAAATACACTCATTTGCAAACAAATTTGGTTCTTCGAGAGACTCACCTGGAACCTAGCTGAATCTTTTGTTCATGTTTTGCTTATTGTAGGTGTAGGCACCTCGAATGTCCTAGGTCCCCCACGCTACTCGATTTCTTTCTTTTCATTGTAAGACTTTATTAAAATAACTTGACATGCTTGTGTCGCAATGAAGCATCAGTGTTCTCATCTGGTGTTCCGATCAATGATAATGAAGCATCAGTGTTCTCATCTGGTGTTTCTGTCAGTAACGATGATTGCCAGTTCCAACAATTTGAGCATGTCTATTGACCTCAAAAGCTAACTTTAGATTACATACTGTGCAAGTCCGGAACCTCAAGGGTCACGCCTACCAGATGAGCCCCATACGGAACGAAACCGAGGGTGGGCTGTCCGTGGGTTTTGAGCGATCGTCCAATACTTGTTAGTGCAGCCTGTATGCTGTGGCAGAATATCACCACATGACCTACTAGGAAGAGTCATGCTGAATCTCCACTCGTGACAGTGGGTCCCAGTGACCTCTCTTCAAAGGTCTCTCTCTCGGCATACACGAACCCCTTCCCTTGCAGCGTAACTAGATATAATCTCAATGGGGAGTCTTCATCACCTCCGTTTTCTCACTCCTCTTGTTCTCCATTTTTTCCCGATTGAGAGATGCACACCTCGCGTGATCACAATGGAGGACCCCCCCCCCCCCCCCCCAAAAAAAAACAACCAAACGCTCCACAGGGTTGTAAACCAACGTTTCCCCTAACATGCGTGGAATATCGTCTTCATTGTTCTCACAAAGAGCACCTTGGCTTCGTCCGAGCTGTTCCGAAGTATTTGTGTGTGTTTCGCACCGAGTTTTCATTCCACATCTGATCCAGTAGACAAACCGCATCCAACACACCCACCAGCTGCTCCGGTGGCCCTTCCCCTCCCGTCATAGAAGTACCCTCAGTGGAGCCCGAAACGTTCCTTCAACCGGGTCTCTCTCTCTCAGGTGGGGCTGATCAAAGAGAACCACACCTCACGTTACGGCAGTGAAGCATTGAACACTGATGTCATGCTGTCGATGATGATGATGACACCTCACGTTTTGTTCGGTGGAGTGCAGTTCCCACTTGCATCTGGGTGTTTTATGTGCACATGTGACAGATGTTTCGCTTGGTTTGAAGTGAATGAACCAGCTGTTCAATAACATTACGAATTCGGCACTGAGATACACCAACACAACGCGAAAACCCCGTGTCTTGAATCTTTATGTCCCTACAGATGAATTGGAATAAGAACCACAAAATTTTTTATGTACCCATGACATAACAGGAACAATGAAACCAATTGGGAATCCGGTAAGTTTCGATCATCCCCCAAAGTGTAGTGCGGCGTGCCCTAGCGAACCGTGCTGTGTGCCGGTCTAGCCAGGCAGACCATTTAGGTCCATCCCAGAATATTATCAGCTGACTCTGACCACGCCGTCAGTTTAACGCGCTAACCGACTAATGAGTCTGGATCGATAGCCTATGGCATTTCCATTGTGATGTAAGACAGCCGTTCGTGGGACCATCTTGGGTTCCCGACGGAGAAGAGCTGTTTCCCTCACGATGCCAGACAGTTGTGTTCGCAGGCCACAGAAGCCATTTTAAACTCTGGGCAAGAATATCCTTCTTGGATGTCATCTTGGAGTGTGACACGCTGGGACCGGACCTTTCGGTCCGAAGGTCGGGTCTGTGGATGTGTGCCCAGGGGAGACGGATGGGAACAAAAGCCCTAAACTCTGAGTAAGCCTCCACATTAACAATAAATCGCCCCCTTTCTCCGACCAGGTCAATTTTACTCGGTCCAAAAGGGTTGGTTCCAGTTTTGAGAAAATAGACGAAGATTATGTTTTGACTGGGGCGAGATGGCCCAAGTGGTTAGAGCGCGAATTTACTGACCGGAAGGTCCGTGGTTCGAATCCGACCTCCGCCACTCGAATTCCCCTGTCTAGGCTTGGGCAACCTGGCAGTATCCCAGCCCTCGTGCTTCCTTCGGGTGGAATTGCAGCCGGGCACCAAAAGGGTGTTGCAGCTGAAAGAGTTAGAGAAATCACTTCGCGTAATGGTCCCAGTAATTGAGCCTTACAGTCACAGCAGCTAGGCACCGGAAGGGTGCTACAGCTGAACGCATGTTTTGACTGCTGTGTCTCAAATCTAGTTCCTTCCTGGCGATGCTCTATGAAATCCCCCGATGTCAGGTCGTGTTGACTCCACCGAGTTGATGGACGTCTGGCGAAAACGAGACAGTTTGGCACAATAGTCTCATCTACCTGATCAAAGTTCATGATCTGTTTTGTTTGAATTGTTTTACATTGCCGAACTAGGCTATGAGTTCACAATCGGCACTGCACCCCTATAAGCCTGACAGTCCACACGTACTGACGGGTATCGAGTGAATGCTTGCACGCTACTGCTGCGTGGTCCAAGATGGGGAACTTACCTTTTCCCCAAGTCAATGTAGCGTCCAACATTCTTGTTCATCGATTCCCCTCCCTAACCCCGATATCCTTGAAAACTGACGAAAAAAATTTGGGCTCTAAATTTAACTGTAGAATGATTGCTCTCTCTCCCTCTCTCGGTGCTTAGTTGCTATCTCACTATGTTATACAGTGGTTCTCTGAGTAGAGTTGTCTCCCATACATGGACCGGTTAATTTGCCCCCGTCCCACGGATTTAACCATCGGATTAATCGATGGGACGTCAAGTCTCTAAAAAGGGTCGGAAAAGCTTTTTTTCGCAATTTTTATCCTACTATTACCCCTTAACAAGGACCACTCTTTTTGAGGAAACCAGCAAATCGGAACGCTGTTCTACGACTTTCAAATTTCAAGGTTTGCCCCAATGTCTACCTGAAGAATCATAGTTTATGTGTCAAGGGTCGAGTTTACCATGCTGCGGTGCGCTCCATATTACTATATGGATCAGAAACCTGGCCGCTGCGCGCCGAGGACGTCAATAGACTTTCAGTGTCTTCGGAGCATCGCCCGAATCTGGTGGGAACACCGGATCAGCAATTCTGAAGTACGTCGAATGGTATTCGGGAGAAATAACTCACCCTCGATAGATGAACTGATCACACTGCACAGGTTGCGCTGGCTTGGCCACGTGCTGCGTATGCCAGTCGACCGACTTCCTCGAAGGGCTCTTTTCGCACAACCACGTGAAGGGTGTAAGAGGGCCAGGGGCGGTCAAACAATGACTTGGCAGCGAAGTATGAAAGCCATTACCAGCAAACTCAGCTGCGCTGCTCACTGCCGTCTTCCTGGATGGGGACCCCGAGACGGGCCATACCAATGGCTAGAGACATTGTCAGACATGACCCAGTCGCGCCCTCAATGGCACTCGCGCATCCAAGCTATTGCCTTCAATGCATAGCTCCTTTTCCAACCCCGCCCCACTTGACAGTCCACCGACAGTGCTGGATTTGTGTGCCAATTTATCATCTCCCTCCTGCAACGCGCAGCTACCTACCCCTCCCCCGAATTATCGGTGAACGAAACTGTGGCAGCTACAACCACTATACGACGGTCATGCAATGTGGCATCAGACATTTCGGTTGCTCAGGGATGAAACAAGGATTGATAAACTCGACGAGGCTTCGTCGTACACTGGTATAAATTTGTGAGCAGTTAGAAAATTTTCAAAGAGAAATCAGGACTTTTTATTTGCAGCCTCCTGAGGATATCTTCGTAGTTCATGGGCCTCTCAGTTCACTCAACCTTCCGTCCGAGCCTCGTGATACCACACCAATTTAGTTTGTTCCTGCTCGCTCTCCTGCTCCAGCATAAACACACCAGATGTCAAATAAACTCTAGCCCCAAGATGAATACAGCCGTGATATTTTAGCAATACTGATGGTAATTCAGACTAGCTTCATACAGTTTGGAGCTCCGACTGTGCATCTGATCGGAATACATGACTGCGAGGTGAAAGCTCTTGGGTCAGGTTAAACCACAGAGATTTGGGCTTACTTCCTTAATGTAGAAGCGTCTTGATAAAGCTGAGGTCCTCTAGTCGAAATGGAAGTAACAGTCGATCGAATTTTAGACCAGGAGAGAATCCGGACACCATGTGCTTCAATGATTGGGCAGCCTCCCACGCTCATTTCACACTGTGTACACCTTAACCGGCCGGTTTTTCATCTACAAACAGAAGTACAGTCGTTCCTACCGAAGATTGTTTCAGTACCCAGTTGAGCAGCGAATCAGTTTGCACACACAGGATTCGGTTGGTCCCCTTAATGAGGACCCCTTCCTCAGAAGTGACCACTTTGGTCAAGCCACATAGTTTGGTGGAAGACCACTGTATTTGAGGAGGTTTTCCATTCATCGCTTGAGACGGACACTTCACATCAGGTGGGCGGAAAGGTACAACTGGGGTTTCATCACTAACCTGTTGACGAAAAACGTGCGTCCAATAGACCGGCCACAGCTTCTTGGGCATATCAAAACGCGTTTACTTCAGTGTACACAGGGACTTTAGGCTCCGAACAGTGGTAACAATTACAAGATACTTCTCCGTCACATCTCACCAATTTTAACTTATCGTTTCCTACAGTCTGGAAACCCGATTTATCCTTGGATCGATATTTTTTTGAGTCCTCATGTTCCTAGGGCAAGCCGCTTGTCCCTTATATTACTTTACCTGTCGTGTTCCGCGCTTTTTTCCACATTTCGTATGTGAAGATTGAAATTTTCCGATTGCTTCATGCATCACCTGTCTTGGTTACCAGATCCAGAGTTGAATTTGGGTTACCATAGCAGCAACGACACTGGTTGCCGCGGCAACCGAACAACCGTTGTTAATTCACATGTAATGCAGCTGATCTGCGGACACGATCGCCAGTGTCGCTTCAATTGCCCCGTCTTCACCGTAAGTTGACGGTGTAGTTCTGATTCTGCCGGTCGATGCACCTCTGTTCCAATGACAACGCCGAGCACTTAATTGCACACACACACACACACCTCAGTAGCAGAATTCAGGTCAATCAACTTCAACTCGAATTCGGAGCGACTTTTGCTTTGAGGTCAATATTGTGCCGTTTAAGATGAACTGGGTCCAATCGATACTACACTTCTCAGGTCATGCTGTTCGATCAGATGAAAGCGCACAAGTAGACCAATGTGCGCACCTCGCAACAACGATTCTGTAGTGTGGCAAACGAGCAAGATTTGTGATTACTTTCCAAACGGGTGTTACGCCCTTGATCAAGGGCTCGAAGCCCTTTCCGTTGGCACTGAACCTCCGCCCGATCAGCTGACGCCGTCAAATCGTTCATCTGTAGCACCCTTTCGGTGCCATACCAACGAACGGAGGCACGAGGGTTGGGATACTATACCAGGTTGCCCATACCTAGGCAGGAGCAGTCGGGGTGCTCAGATTGGTGGTGACCGCTGCTGCTGAAGCGCCGAACGTGAAGTGTAGGATGTGCATTGACTACATATAAGATGCCCTTTGTATTGTACATCAGACCCTATTTTAAACATGGTTGTCAGTTTCTAGCAAATCTTTTTATATGCAGCTATTCTCTGGAGAGCCTTTTTCGAACCTCTTCGAACTCCTATGTAGAGTAATTCCCTAAAACTCCTGCCGTCGAAGAAAGACTACTCCCCTGAACAGGGAGTCGAGGTCTTCGAACTCCTATGTAGAGTAATTCCCTAAAACCCCTGCCGTCGAAGAAAGACTACTCCCCTGAACAGGGGGTCGAGGTAGCTTAGTGGTTAGGGCGCGAATTTACTGACCGGAAAGTCCGTGGTCCAAACTCGACCTCTGTCTCTCGACTTCCTCTGTCTAGGCTTGGGCAACCTGGCAGTATCCCAGCCCTCGTGCTTCCTTCGGGTGGCATGGCAGCTAGGTACCGAAACGGTGCTACAGCTGAACGATCCCCTTGAATTTGTTATCCTCAGCCACAGTGTAGTGTGCAACTTATTGAGTACCCCTTTTTCAAGATAGTTTCTTGAGGTGGTTGCTCGATTTTCTTGACCCTTTGTCCAATATCTTGATCTTTAAGTTTTGTTGCAGTTTGTACCGATTTTACGGCACTCCCACTGATATAGTCGGAACAGTGACATGCATTTTCAGCACCTGCAGTGGGTAGCAATCTCCTCAGATAGACCATCACTTGGACGGGTGCCTAGCCTCTTATCCGGGAGATTGTACACTCGATCCTGGCCTCTCCCGGCTGTCAAATTCCTTTCAGCAACCTTATGAGTGGTGTTCCGCCAAGGAGCAATGCTGTGCTATATCGAATGTCGTCTCAACTGAAAAATGGGGCCTTTATGCGGCATATTCAGCTGAGGAATATCGTAAACGCGTGGTTCAGTTTGGATTAATTTGATTCTCTGTTAGGCGGAATCTCGACCAAAACTACTTTGCCACTCGCGGTTAGGCGCTTCTACGGCCTAGAAACCTAACTAGCATGCGACTGGCCAGAAGATCGGTCGGCCTTCCGGTCCGGCACCAACGCTAGCTCTGATTGGTCGAGTGTATTGACCCAACAGCCAATCATGATCCAGTATCCGTCGCTTGCCCGTACCACGCCCAGAAGACGCCAGATTTTTCAGAATGTTGTCGCCGCACACACGCGCTGTACATGTGTTTTTGGTCTGGTTAGGGCGTCTTGTACATGTGTACCTTTTGATGAGATCGCTGGGTCCAGGTCAAGAACGAAGTTGATGCGTTGCCGTTATTACAGTCTCCCGTTAAAACTAAGTTTGAAAATAAGAAACCCTAAATTCCATGATAAGCCAATTCCGATCAGCTGTCAACCTTTTGCTTGTTCTGCCCACTCATAGTGGAATGTAATACATAATTGGGAGGTCAGGTTTCAATTCGTAATCGTGCCGATGATGAACCGTCCGGTTTCCACTTTGGATTAAACTGGCCAGGATACGTGTTAGCTGAATGCATCTTCACGAGGCAACATTTGGAGAGTTATTTGACTCAGTGTTTTTTTGAAGACACTGTGATCGTTCACATCGCTAATCGTTAACAGGAGTAGGTCAATAGTACAGTATCTCATGACATTTTTTCAACTGGATTAAACTTTCGCTGTGTCGTCTGTAAGGTACAGTTGGATCTTAGTATTCGTTACTTAATCGTCTCAGGACCAGCGCCATTTACCTGGCTTACTGGCTACATGGTTGAGCTTCCTTCAGTCGATTCAGCTCACACTTTGAAGTGTTCCTTTTGTTAATCACGGTTGAGCTCGCGCTTCATGGGACATCTCTTTGTAAGGGAAACTCAGTCGTCAAGCCCAAATATGGTGAATGCGAACCGGAGGTAATCAGTGAAGATAAACTTGAGTTTTACTCGTCCTGGCTCATCCTGGCCAAACAGAATCCAATAGGATGCACAAGTACATATTCCAAAAAAACCCTGGGTGGTCCTTGGCGCTTATGGTCATACACATACATCAAGATTTTCCATCAATTCACCATACTTCTTTCTACTGGACTGATAGTTATGTCGCGCTCAAGTACGTATGATTTCCAGTTCAATACTCTCCAACTTTCCATCTTCTGTGTTCATCTATTTCCATTTGATTTGCTTCACCACCGCTCCCTCAGCTAGTTTGTCTGATGTTTGGCGTGTGCACCCTTCATTGCCATGCCTTTTACCCTCAAGGATGCAGCGTTTTAGGTTTGTGACTACCAACTTATTGATTTCCTTAAGCGGGGTCTCTCCTCCCCCCCCCCTATACAGCATGGAAGGGAGCATAGTCCACCTACCCGAAGTGATTGCTCTTAAGAAAAAGTACAAAGCCTACTTATATGTGGATGAGGCGCATAGCATTGGTGCACTCGGGCCGAAAGGTCGTGGTGTGGCTGACTACTTTGGTGTTGACCCGAAGGAAATTGACGTATCGATGGGGACGTTTACGAAAAGTTTCGGTTCATCCGGAGGATACTTGGCTGGGTCGCGCCGACTGATTGACTATTTGCGCTCCTGTTCGCACAGTGCCGTTTACGGAGGCAGTATGTCCGCGCCAGTCACGCAGCAAGTGATCACCACTTTACGCGTACTGATGGGTCGGGAAGTTCCCGGGGAAGGGCGTCACAGGTATGTTCGTGTATTTTCACCTCCCAGAAAGCTTATCTGTTTCCAGGTCGTCAACGTCTTATTTGTAGGATACTCATTCTTTTTTTTCGAATGAGAACCCAAGCACACATTACAAACGAAGGCAGATGTCCTTGAGTGGGACTCACATCCGTGAGCGCCTTATCAGCTGTACCACTGTCTCACCCGGCGTCTTGGCTCTTTTTGGTTGGGATCGGTTCGTGACCTAACGCAGTCGTCTCCTTCTTGAAGATATATCTATCTAGCGACCTGTGAAGATCTGGTCTGTTGCTATTCAGAGTGAAGTCATGCTAACTGTTCACCTCTGGGAATAGCACCCGAGGGGAAGGGGTTCGGACGAAACTTCTGCGAGTAGGCTTACCGTAGATACCTTAGGCGTCTTGGCTCTTTTTGGTTGGGATCGGTTCGTGACCTAACGCAGTCGTCTCCTTCTTGAAGATATATCTATCTAGCGACCTGTGAAGATCTGGTCTGTTGCTACTCAGAGTGAAGTCATGCAGACTGTTCACCTCTGGTAATAGCACCCGAGGGGAAGGGGTTCGGACGAAACTTCTGCGAGTAGTCTTACCGTTGAAAGATACCTTAAGGAGTGGTTGACGAATAACTGAAGGCTAGTTTTCTCAGCTATTAGATGCAAGAGTTGCGGAACAATGCACAGTACAACGGCGCAGCGAATGACTTAAGACGAGAATGAACTGGCGACGGGAAAGGAGCAGAGCTTTACCCCTATTGATGTTTTGCCTTGATGTGTGCTTTTGAACTGTTGTTTCTTCACTGGAGTCTCCCAGCCGAAACATCCTCACCATTACCCGGACTAGCTTCTCGCGATATAGGTTTCTTAGGTACTGATGGCAGATGTGAGACACGCAGCAAGCACTTTAACTCTCAGCACATTTCAAAGAAGGGTTTACATTCCGAGAAATACACTCATTTGCAAATCAATTTGGTTTTCACGAGAGATTCAACTGAATCTCTCGTTTATGATATTCTACAACTGAAAATATACTGCGATATCTCGAATATCGTTCCAACTGGATCATGAGGCGGCCTGTGTGCATCACATTCAGTTGTGGAATGTCATGAACGAAAGATTTAGTTGAGTCTCTCGTGAAAACCAAATTGATTTGCAAATGAGTGTATTTGTCGAAA
>NW_008751757.1:271176-274206 GCF_000715545.1 Opisthorchis viverrini
GGGATGAGTCCGCCGTGAAAACCATATTGGTACGCAGATTACTGTTAGAGGAAACTCACGAATGGCGCCTACCCGATGAGCCTGAATTGGAAGGGCGAAACCGGTCGTGGGCTGTCGAAGAGTTTTCAGCAACCTTGTGAGTAGCTTCCTTTATGAAAAGGGTTTACATTCCTTTAGAATCTTGTTGAGAGAGCAGGCTGTCGGCAAGGCGCTAGTTACTCAATGGTCTGATTATGTAGAAACAACAGATGACAAAATAAAGTCCTTGAGTTGCTCAGTTCGTCAGAGCTTCCACTCTCAGACAAACAGCACTGTTTTCCTTCCCAGAGGGTAGTCCTTACTGGGAGTGTGAACCAATACCTGTTGCTCTCGACTTTTATCTTTGGCCTCGTAGGTCATTGACTCCACAGTTTCGCAGTCGGAACTCCTGTCTAGTGTTTTGTAATCGAAGAGATGTATTGACCCGTAGGTGTTGTGATGACAAATCAGAAACGAGTGATGACACGCTTCACAACCAGCTGTGGAGAGCTAGTTCAGATGGCCACGATCTGTGACGCAACATTCACAAACTACGTCAGGTGATCAACCAAAACCCGATTTGACACTTTTAGAAGTAGAGTGGTAGACGAAATCGATCCAGTACTGTTTTTCTTGTCTTTTTTTTGAGCCACCCACCTAAATAATTTACTCAGCCATGACTGTATACGCCCGTTTGTCGTGAGTGTGACCGTTACTAGCACACACCTCAACAGCACCTGACCCAATAGCATGTCTATCATTGATGTCCTTACATGGTGACGGTCTTTAGTTTACCGTGGGAATATCCGTCAACCCCTCATGCTTTTCTATTCCATACACGTCGATTGATTTTCGATCCCTTGCCACTCCAACTAGGATACGCAAGCTAGCCTGGAATACACGCTATTTCCGCGCACGTTTGCACGCGATGCGTCTTATTGTCTACGGGAATCGAGACAGTCCGGTTGTGCCCGTAATTATTTCAATGCCTGCCAAATTGGTTGCCCTCTCGCGTCGATGTCTTGCCCTGGGATTAGGCACCGTGATCGTTGGATTCCCGGCAACTAGTCTACTGGCTTCCAGAGTTCGATTCTGCATCTCTTCAATGCACACGCGCGAGATGCTGGACAGGGTGAGTATTAGTTATCTTCAAATGTAGCGTTCCCAAACGAAACAAGTGACAAAGCACTGTTTTGTCAATGCTTTGCACACTCGAGCCCCCCTCAACCGAATCTACTTTACTACATGGTCCGCTTGGGTTTTGTGTGTCGAAACTGATTCACTGGTGCATAGACTGCTTCCATTTTTTCCACATCAGATTCCCACTTGAACCATTTATCCCCATTTCTAGGGGCGAGATGACTCAAGTGGTTCGAGCCCGACCTCCGCCTCTCGACTTCCCCTGTCTAGGCTTGGGCAACCTGGCAATATCCAAGCCCTCGTGCTTCCTTCGCGTGGCATGGCAGCTAGGCACCGAAAGGGTGTTACAGCTGACTGGCTGGGTTATTTTTCTTTCTGTCACCGGCGTCTTCATTATTCATATTGTCTCTCAAGGACTAGTCCTGTGATTTATGCCCACCGTTGTTCTACATCGAATGAAACGAATCTGTTTTAGCCTCCTAAACAATGTCCACTTTGTTAGAAAGACTTCGTCCCTCGTATCTGTTGTAGTCTGTGTAATGGAAACTACTGAATCAATCAATATAGAGAAGCTTCATGTTCAGAAGAAAAGAACGTCCTTGACCGTGTCTAGGAGCCGGTTTTACCGTGACCATCTGCCGATGGCATAAGTGGTGCCTGACCAAGGATAGTCCTCTTCTGATGGGTTCTCAGAACAGCAAAGAAGTGGACCAACACGACTAAGGCAGAACACAACTTGGTGGTGTTTCCCAGATGACCCCTGTCAAGGTGGGGTCACCCGTACTCAGAATCTTCCAGCCACTACTTTACCATCCCCCGCTTTGGACGAGTTGGCTCCGTTGCCGATCGTCGCTGTCAAAGATTGAAAATAGGAAGTGAGGTCAGCATAGATCCACTATTGTTTTCGCGACATACTCTGGCTCCGTTGCCGATCGTCGCTGTCAAAGATTGAAAATAGGAAGTGAGGTCAGCATAGATCCACTGTTGTTTTCGGCGACATACTCCATCAAACAAATCGTACTGTGATTGCTCTGTTGACAACACCAACTGAGGCTAGATGAAGTGAATCAATCATCTTGTGCCCCTAATTCGGAGTACGCGATCTACCCAATCTAGCCGACGTAAGTGGATGACTAACGATGTCGTGGAACGTTTCCAGGGTTAATCGCTATAAAGATCACCAGCCGGACTACTATGATGATGCGCCGGTGGCCGCAAGATCCTAGACGGTGAATATGGACCCCGCAGATTTCATGTCCGTAGTGTTTGCACTGATCCTCGTGATCGAGGTTGCAATATGTTTGGTCACTTCTGTCAATATCTCCCCCGCCCCAATTTCGAACAGTTGGTTTGATTGGTAGCTTCCTCAGATGCCTGTCCATTTGGCAGAGTAGCTGGATGAACTTACTGTTTCAAATGTTCCGTGCCTAATCAAGATGGGCAAAGGCCAGATTGCAATTTGAAAATCCCTCGCGAAGTCCATTCAAGCTCTCACGTGGCGATGTGTGGGTCACCGTGAATGTCACTGACATTACGAGTTGAACAGCCTAGTGTCCATCCAACGCTTTTCGCAGTTTTCAGTCAAACACACACTTCCGTGTGCCTTTAGGCAGTTGCCTTTCTCTAGAATCCTCATTTTGCATGCATTCCTCACTCCTGACTCCATCAATCTGAGTCACCCTGTCGGGCATCATAAATTTCCATGCTGACTCCGTTAAGGAACATAATAATAATAATAATAATAATAATAATAATAATAATAATAATAATAATCGTTCATCTGTAACACCCTTTCTGTGTCTAGCTGCCATGCCACCTGAAAGAAGCACGAGGGCTGGGATACTGCCAGGTTACCCAAGCCTAGACAGGGGA
>NW_008751757.1:274215-298268 GCF_000715545.1 Opisthorchis viverrini
CAGTAAATAAATTCGCGCTCTAACCACTTGGTCCATCTTGCCTCCCTGTCAAGGAACAACAGCTTGGAAGTCGATGAGTTGGGCTGGCGGCCATGAATTGTTGTATCTGTTTGTGTGTTCAATGATTCGCACGTTATCTACGCAGTGGGGTCAAACGGCAAAATGTTTGAGTACGATGGCGCCTGAGATCTTTGGACCAAATCCAACAACGTCACACTTTTCAGCCGTGCCGTCGACCAAAGAACCCGAAAACGATCACTCGAAGCCCTTAATAGAGCTATGGATGAACACTGCATGGTTACACACTGTGAATTCAAGGTCCGGTTCATTGAACAACCTCACTGAAAGGGCTTGTGCACAAAGAAACTCCCAACAATATTTTTTAAGCCCTTATTCGAGAAGCAACAAGTACACACACACACACACACTTTCGTGACAGCCATTTACAAATCATCCAAGAAGGATTTCAAAAGCCGGTCATCCACGATGTTATCCACTGAGGCGAAACACGCGTTTCATGCCAGTTGATTTCCCTTGGCCTATGCTCCAAACTGCATCTCTACGGTCAAACTTTGATTAGCGAGCCTTGTTTGTTGGAGCCCAATGATGTGCTTTTCGTATTTGTTGCTTTCTCAGTACGGTCTGGCAGGCATCCGAATTCAGAGCACTTTGCTCCTCCGGGTTGTTCACCGGTACGAACATGACAACAGCAGCAGCACACTGTCTTGCTTATGTGTAGCCATTCAGTCACAGAAGGAAAGCACCGCAAATCATGAAACTGCTTCTTGTGTGTTCCAAGTGCAGCAACAACAACAAAACCGGTGTGTACTTGCTCACCTCACAAACTAGACGCATACGGTATTTCGTTCAGGACAATCGATCGGCACCCTTGTCAGTAGCGGCGTGCCGTTTCATGGTACCTGTTTCACTTCCTGTTACCGGAATCCAATGGTTTCACAACGTTTTAAGCTCCGTTGTGTTTTCCCTAATTGGGAAATCGACCTACCTCATGAAAAAGGGTGTTTTAACGCGATAGGTTGTTTGTCTCACGAGGAGACAGACCTAAAGCAACACAGTGACCCCTTCCGTCCGCAGTCGCATCGCCTTCGACCAGTAACTCAAATCTACCAGCTGCTTATAGCAGTGGAGTTTAACGCATACGCGTAGGCTTTGTGCCCGTTTAAAATCACCCTTCTGTGATTCAAACAGGACAGTAGTATAGGCTTGCATGCCACGACAATATGATGCCTCAACTGGGGAGAGAAAAGTCATCAGCTTTGTTTCGTTCCGTTTCAAACATTGTTCCAAACCATACGCTTTTCTTGAGCTTTTCTTGAATCCCCAAAAGATCCGGCTGAAGTAGTAAGGGTTTGCGCTAAATTTTCTTCTGTCCCTCCCCCTCCCCCCTCCCTGCAACAGCCGGCTTTCCTTCTATCGCTGTCTACGTTTATGTCGGAGCAAATGGCCGAAATACGCTAGGCAGGGGGTATTCAGAAGAATTCAAGCCATTTCACTCCATTTATAAAGCCGAACAACTTTTGACTTCAACAATTGAACCTATTTTCTTTGAACTTGTGGTGGTCGTGGCGATTTCTCCTTTACTGGGAAAATCTGTTCGAACTGACATGTCCGGATGTCACACCACGCGGATGTTGATATCTGCTGCGTACCCCGGAATTCGGCTGTAAAGACGATGTCGCTGTTCTGACTCATATAAGCATCAGTGACTTCGAAGCCTGGAGAAATCCTCGGGCAGTGGGTTCAGGTTCAGGTATTAGGAGAGCAGAAGCTGACGTCCTGTGGAATCCACTGGTTGAGCGATTGGGAATCGGCCGGTTCACGATGCTTCCACAGATGATCGACCATTCATCGCTGATGTGATCAGCTATCGTTGGCTCTGTTTGAATCTTTCGTGGCAATTTATCCCACTATTAGAGTGAAGACAGTATACGACGGCAGTCTGTGTAGGACGCGTCTTTTCTTGTCATTGTGAACTTCCTGTTAGTTCAGTTGAAGAACGTGGCAGACAGACGGGAAATAGTTGAAGACATACCACTTTGAAGGTGGAAACGGCATCCATCCATGTTCGTCTACAATTACGGTTCCACAGTGTCTGTATCCTAAGCGTGACCGGTCGTTTTGTTCGGAGATTCTCGCTCATGTCACCGAACAGTAGTCAGGCCTGTAAACCGTTGATCTTACGAATGTGGTAAAGTTCTCCGGCACCGACTGCGAGTTCCGGCTAGCGGGTTCTTCTTATGGCTAAAAACGCAATAGCATCAGGCGACGTTGACGCTTGGTATGGTCCGAGACGTAGCGGATCCAAACACACTTTCCTAACCACGGTCTCTTGTGGGACGACCTGTCCTAATGAGATGCACCTTCTATCATCGGACATGCATCCTACCGATTGTGGAAGATTGATTTCAAGCGTGACCGGTCGTTTTGTTCGGAGATTCTCGCTCATGTCACCGAACAGTAGTCAGGCCTGTAAACCGTTGATCTTACGAATGTGGTAAAGTTCTCCGGCACCGACTGCGAGTTCCGGCTAGCGGGTTCTTCTTATGGCTAAAAACGCAATAGCATCAGGCGACGTGACGCTTGGTATGGTCCGAGACCGTAGCGAATCCAAGCACACTTTCTTAGCCACGGTCTCTTGTGGGACGGCCTGTCCTAATATGGTGCACCTTCTTTCATCCGGCATGCATCTTACCGATAGTGGCAGATTGATTTTGCCAAAGAGCCGTTGAACGGTACTCAAGTCCTTTTGTAAAGCAACAAAGTCCTCTGATTCCTGGAGTGTTCCCCAACTTATTAGGTCGTCAGCAGAAAGTAATCAGTCGGACAGAAGCGACTGTGGCCTACTGACATAAACATTGGACAGTAGAGGCCCGAAAGCGTGACAGAGTTTCACTGACCCTCACTTGAAAACTTCGGCGTTCCAGAAAGTCATTGGTCCTCGGCTCGGTAGGGAGGCATATGCCTCAAGCGTCCTCATTAGTACTGCCGATCAAATTCCTTGCTAAACTCTATCAGCAAGAGATAGTTCAACGGTTAGGGTGCGAACTTACTGACCGGAAGATCTTCGGTTCGAACCCAACCTCTTCATCTCGACTGCCTCTGTCTAGACTTGGGCAAAACAGCAGTATCTCAGCTCCCGCGATTCCTCCGGATTGCATGGTGGCTACGAGAACGCATGAACTGCTCCGCGGGGTCTGTTTTTGTTCACCACGTTGCCATCATAATCATCCACCTAATCCATTGTTCCATCAGTTTGTCCACGACTGATGTGAGGCATGGCGGTACGCAATTCGCAGCATCGTGGAAAGGTTTGATGGCAACCACTTTCCAGTCATCTGGAACGATACCCATGTATGGTGACATGGTGCATGATGTTGCTAGAGGCGATTGGATTCCATCCGGTCCGAGTACTTGTTAGACATCCATGTGCTGAAGAAGGTGTAATCCACCACTGTGGTGTGACGGTGGTGACGTGTTTAGCTAAACGGGGGCATCGTCCATGTGACACTCGCACCGGATTGGTCAACTGTTACACGTCTGACCTACACAGTTTCCCGGTCCTCCAGTTTGGGAGTCGGAACACGTGTGGTGACTCGTTCCCTAAAAAATGCAATGCACCGACAATCCCCGCCCTACATCGCTATGTGGCGGTCAGACATTTGAGCCAAAGACTTTGCTTCAAAACCCTGGTCGTCCTCTCGCCGAGGTTTTGGTGCCCTGGCAGAATTCCACTTCGCGTACAGCCATGGTTTGGACAACTAAAAATAGTGTCATACCAAATCGGCTGGGTTGCCCCAGTTGCTGCAGGGCGAGTAGATGAAACAATCGATTCCTGATGCCTTCCTTTCTCTTCAATGCACTTTTTCATTTCACTTCATTGATAACATTCCTTGTAGGACCATCCTTTAGGACTGATGACTTCACTGGTGGCGACAGTTGCGGGTCAGCCGGCGCCAACAGTCTCAAGCGTCGATGCTGGGTTTTTCTGGCCGCTTTTAATGTTCGCACTCACACTTACTCGTCTGAAATTAATGTGTGCTGTGCATCAGAAGTAAGAATTCAAGCTTCACTACGGAATCGTTGAGCTTCCATTTACTCGCCTCTGGTAATCCATAGGCCGCTACGACAGGCTCTACAGCGGTCGGTATTGTTCTTGGTCACCCGGCGGAAAGACCTTTACTTGACTAGATACACTTGATGGTTTAGTGGTTAGAGCGCGAATCTACTGACCGGGAGGTCCGTGCTTCGAACCCGACCATTACTTTCCGACTTCCTCTGTCTGGGCTTGGGCAACCTGGCGGTATCTCAGCCCTCGTGCTTCCTTCCGGTGGCATGGCAGTTAGGTACCGAAAGGGTGCTACAGCTAAACGATCTAAATGATTTCTATGCTTTTCAACTGGCAACGCTTGATAGCCTGATGCGTTTAGCCAAACAAGAAAGCCAATGAACGTGCAAATCAGCTGATCTACTGAACACTGACGCTTACAAATGTGTGCAGCCGAAAACGAGCTGTTCATATGGCTCACGTGGAAAGTTCTAGGTGGGCCAAAAAGCGATACGAGGGTCGGTGTAGAACAACCAATTAAATCTGTCTCAACGAAAACGAGTAATTCCATTCGTAGTTGTGTAATCGGAGCTGGTTCTCCTAATAATCTGGAATATGCAAACGACATCATTCCATTTTTGAGGAAGCCACAGTTATCTTTGGATGAATTGACTAAACTCGTCCCGTCCTTTGGTACGGTCTTTGTATCGACATGCAATCACTGAAGGTGCCATTTACAATCAAACAAGAGGCACTGAAGGTTATGCGACGCTTTACTTATTGTAGAAGTTTCTGTAAGTTCCAGTCGTAGTGTGACAGATGAAGTCAATGCACGAATCTCTAAGACTCGAGTCGCTAATTCGAGATACGTGTGGTGACAAGCGGTCAATCTCTGAATCTCAAGGGACATGTGTATCAAGCGATAGTACGGGCTTTTTCTTGTATAGTTGTGAGATCCAGCCTCTGTGAGCAGCGGAGGCTCATCCTTCGAAGTCCATGTTCGTTGGGAGAGTCTGGTGATCTTTTCCCACGGGTTTTCAGGCAAAACGGAACGGAATATTTTGGAGTCGCACGGGCGTCTTTTCAGCGCAGTGTTGCCCAGATCACCTTCACAGTGCAATCATGTTCTGATTTCCAGGCGTGGACGCGTCTCTGTGCCAAATCTCCACCCAGCTTCTGTTGCCATGAGACCCTTGGAAACAAGACCTTAAAATTAGGAGAAAGATAAGTGAAACTGAGACAGGCGGTCCACTAAACGATATCAGAGATATCGTCGAGTGGAAACCGCGTACCTCATGCGTTGTCAATTTTAGTATCACCTCAGCTGTAGCACCCTTTCGATGCCTAACCGCCATTCCACCAGAAGGAAGCATGAGGGCTCGGATACTGCCAGCTTGCCTAAGCCTAGACAGGGGAAGTCGAGAGGCACAGTTGGGTTAGAACCACAGACAGTAAATCCGCACTCTAATCACTGAGCCTTCTCACACTTAGTACTACTTAGACCTACTGCAAGTAGTATGCGATGAGCATTTCAGCTACTGAACAGATTACTCTATTACATGCTATAGGGAATGCAACGATTGTCCTAGGGCTTAGATACTTTCCTGCACAGCTGATCTCTGTTCTGTGATATTATAGTGGACTAAGCTGCTTGAATTCCCCTAACCTGCACGCATAGCCCATTACTTGATTCCCTTTGCTTAAGATGGTGAGCGAAATTGCTTTAGTGCCTTTGTCTGACCGATTTCCGTTATTCTGTGACAATAGAGATGCCAGTCTGCACGCACACTGCTAAATCGGTATTTGGGATAGCATGTCAACCTATCGGTAATCGAATACTATTGTTAATCGTAGGTTTAGGAGCAAATACTCTCTCTGTGTGTGTATGGCTATACCCTGTGGGAACTGACTGCTGAGCTGTTGTCAACATGGAACGATCGTGTGGTGGGCTTGCTGTCATTATGCCGAGGTTGCGCTTTGGCAAGCAGCCCGAAATCCGATTGAGTACGCTTGGGTGTGAGGGTAAACGAGCCGACCGACCCCCATGTAGACGAACGTTACCCAAACCTAGTTACACAATTGGAACGTTTCCGATAGATCTGAGCGGATCACTTCCGAGCGTAAGTTGAAACTATCACCCTCTGTTACTATTTATGGTCGGAGCAACAACTTGCTGTCGTCTCTCCTGAAACTGTATCCGGTCAGGATTTCAACAATAGTAGGACTTTTCCAGACACAATGATGATACCTTGTTGATTCAGTGTCCTCTCTGATCTGAATAGGCACTGGAGATTATCGATCAAGTTGCCGAGGAACTACATATCCGCTACTGCGATCTCCCCATCCCTCAGTGGGCCGAGGAGCTATTGGCCAAAGAATATCCAATGGCACCACTGACCACCACGGCCGCCTTCACTGCCTTCAACAATAACACGGATCACTTATCCGTGCTCAAGGAGATGTTGGTAAATTCATCGGTCGATTCCTCGTCAGTGTGCCCGTACAAGAAAAGGCAGTGAGAATCGCACTACGAAGAAGAACTTTCGGGTAAGTTGAATACACATGCAAAGTTTACTCTCGTGTTTTGGTACGAAAGATGTCACCGCCTGATCTGGGAAATCTAGGCTGTGTTCAGGTAGTTTTTTCATCTTATGAAAAGGGGGTTCGTAAGTTCTGTAAAGCAACATGTGCTTGCGGGGAATGGTCCAAGCGCATCTTAGTCATGACTGTTGGATGGCGAAGATAATCCCGTCCGTCCAACGTGTCACAGCCTTTTAATGTTCACAACAAGGCGAGATGGCTCAGTGGCTAAAGCGCGAATTTACTGACCGGGATGTCTGTTGTTCGAACCCGACCTCTGCTTCGCAAATTCCCCTGTGTGGACTTGGGCAACCTAGAAGTATCCCACCCATCGTGGAATTTTTGGGTGGCATGACAGCTAGGCACCGAAAGGATGCTACAGCTGAACGACTTTCTTTTACGTGAAGGCGATACACAGGACGTCGTGGACGTTCTCGACTTCGGATGTTTCTCCGAATTTGATGAAACATCTGCAATGTTTTGGGCACGTGTTATTCGCTCGGCGGACAATCAAACATTTGTATCACTGACGTCAGAACCGACTAGAGACAACTTGTTCTCTCTGTGGATTAGGCAGCCTCTCACTAGAAATCATTTCTGAAACCGACTCACCTCGCCTCATGAAATTTCGTCCCTACACCAAGGTGGCATAAGGCAGACCATTCTGATGGGACAGCTGATGCAGTTGCGTAGTCACACAAAGCATCATCAATACGTCTCTTTTATTCATAGCAAATGTGCACACCTGCTTCTCCAGGTCACGCATTCACCCTGCCGCCATTAGTTAGAACAAAACTGAGTATCAGCGCCACCCCGCACATTCCTTAGTTCAGTAAATTTCGTTGCAAGAATTTGATTTATCGATTGATCGTGCCGCCTAGTTAACAATTGGTGACTTGCATACCGAAATCTCCTTTCCAGAAGGCATCCAGTCATCCCATCGATCTGGAATGGTAAAGGTGGACGCCTTGTACAAGGTTCTAGTAACCGTACGACACGAGTACAGCTCACCATTGAAAACTGGTAGAGCGGATTTGAATATATTGGGCTACCGATATGAGTGTTTGTCGGCCAACCAATTTATGATTATTGTGGACGCTCACTTCTGTATCAGATGCAACAAGATGTCGCTAAACGTGGTTGGTTGCAGGATCGCTGTACTTTGAACGTCAATTTCGTGTCATATACTCTGATTCAAGGGTGCTTGGTGCCAAATCCTGTCTATGTGCAATTGGCCTACTAGCCTAGAGGTTCACCAGATGCCGAATGGCGATGTTTCTCAATCGGAATGAAACAACAGTGATAAGAAATAATAATCGTTCAGCTGTAGTGCCCTTTCGGTGCCTAGCTGCCATGCCACCCAAATAAAGCACGAGGGCTGGGATACTGTCAGGTTGCCCAAGCCTAGACAGGGGAAGTCGAGAGGCAGAGGTCGGGGTCGAACCACGAACCTTCCGATCAGTGAATTCGCGCTCTAACCACTTGAGCCATCTCGCCCATGAAACAACAGTGCTTCTCAGCTTTTTGTCCAAGATGGAATTCGCTTGCAGGACAAATCTCCACCGGCACATCCTATAGCTAAGAGCTCTGATAGGTCGCGGCAACTGGAAGAATACGCAAATCAAACAAGAACTCTGAAGCGTGAAAACGTACGAATTACGCCAGCTTATGGTCAGTCATCAGTAGTCACTTTGACTTCATTGACAGCCTCGGAGAGTCATTTGTAATGGATAGCCCCTATCTGGGCGGATACAACAGCTACCAGATAAGTGTCGGCTCATTCCTCTTCAACGTGAGGCGAACAGCCATCCTAGTTTATTCGCCTTGTGAGGAGAGTTTGGAATTTTCAATGGAGATTTCGTCCTGTAAGGGAAGCCGACAAGTGCTGTGTTCAGCTGTTTCATTCTCAGTGGAAATCGTCAACAGTGCGCATCTCACGAAAACTCGGCAGGGAGTTTCGGACCCGCGACCTCCTGGCTGGTAGTTTGAACTGTTCGGCCACGAGCGGCAGTGACTAATTCACATGTAGTCAGGATTTAGCGCCATTCATCCTTCAATCACGTGTTGACTGGATATGGAAGAGCAGGAAACAACCGTTTTCGGATTTCACACCCCTAAGGAGAACACCTTTCGGAGGTCCCATTATTCCTCCTCAACAAGGTGGTTCCTCGTCACAGGCGCACTGAAAAAAAAGCGTCACGAGCTTTTGTACTTGGATAAAGAAACTTAATTCGTTTTCGGAAAAGTTTGGTGACAATCGGTAGATTTATTGCTGGACGGCGTTTCGCTTTTGACACAAAAGCTTCGTCAGGCCAAGTGACTAGGTTCCGAGGTTGGTCGAGATTTAAGGCGGAAGGAGAACCAATCAGCTGAGGCAAGCTAAATCTCTGTTGGGTGTCGGCCGAGGGATTTTAGTGTGTTAGAGTGATTGAACAAGTGTTGGGTCGATGGGGAAACCTACATGTGTTTGGGTCCAGCCTAGGGTCTAGTTCTTCTGGTTCGGTTCATTTGATGGTCCCTCGTGAAGTTCGTTTAAACCTTCCGTCAGTCTGTGTGGGTAAGCTAGTGCTAAGATAGTTGTGTAGGAGGGATGCTGTGACCTTTGTTCGGGTTGGAGTCTCCACCACCCGGTTTTTTCTAATGCTCATACGTGGATTGACAACCACACCGTCACGTGTCAACTCGGTTTAGCTAAGATCGCTTTCCACACGCTCGCTAGCTCCACGCCCTCGATTCTATTCACGCTGTGATGCTTAGTAATTTCCGTCGTCTCGGCTATCAGCCGCAGTCCCCGTCTTGAAATTTCCACATTCTCCAGATCTATTCTGTGTCCCGTGTCTAAGGCGTGTACCGCCATCGCTGAGTCTTTGGCCAGCGTTTGGTATTCTTCTGCATCCTTCTTTTATGTTCACCAATTCTGATGTGCAATTCCCTGGCAGTTTGCTCTATATGAACCTTAGCGCAATCGTTGCAGTTAATTTTATACACACAGTCCCTAGTCCTTTCAACCGACAGCCTCCATGAAGGTTGGACACAATTATCCGTTCTCCTGACTATCCAGTGCTGTCGCATATTCGTTACTGATGAATATCGACGAACCTGCATAGGCAGTTTCAGCCCCCGTTACCCTGATCGTTTCAGACCTGTGTCTTCGTGGCTAAATAACACACTCGTCACGATGACTTCTCCTTACAACAAATACGACGGCATTTCCTGGAAGCTCTTTAATCTTTGTGTTGCTTACGTCGTCTCATTGTCTTCGATCGATGTGCAGTTTCAACCAAAGGCACTGTGCGCTTGCCTGCCTAAATTATCGGTCAAATCCATTCCGATTCAGAAGATTTGGTAACTCCGCTGTGCTTATGGCATAATGTGGTCCGAGCAATTGTCAAGTGTCTGATACAGGAATTCTTGAGTCACTCGCGGCCAGGGCGATCCCGGCAGTCAGTTGCTCACAGGACCATTGAATGTACCTCCTCGGTCGTTGCCGAAGGGTTTGTAAACCATTCGTGAAGCTCAACGTTTTCGAACATGAACACGAAAAGTTGGCGTTCGTAGTCCACAGTACCCTTTACGGGTCTCAATTATTCGTTTTTTTGGGATCAGGAACAAGTTTGCAGGTCTAACAGGCGACCAAAGCAGCGCAGTTTTGATCCATGCACCCCTCCGGCCAAAACTTGACGGTGTGAGTTGCCGGTTTGCTCATTCTCAACCTCCTGTTTGCGATTAGTTGTGTGAATACCCGGATGCGTCACTTTAGGACAAGTTAAAATGGCTCGACGAAAGAAGGAATAAGAGCAGATGAACACACACACACACACACACAAGCATGCCAAAAGGGTCATGACACCGGTGCTTTGCCGAGCTGAACAAAACCATTCGGGGCTTGGCCAATTTGCAAACGCGGTGGGTGAAAAAATAAACACAAATATTAGGTCTTTAGCTTCGGAAATGGTAGTCAACTCACGAAGGTGGGGAGTGAGTCAACTGTTAGGGGAATCGGAACAGTTTTCCTTTTTGGTTATGGCTCGAGGACACATTTCACGCCCTCCCAGTAAACTCCTCCATGAGATTGTTCCTCCCCTTTCCTTGTTGAGAGGTCCCTGTATTCACCAGGGACCCATTCCCATAAGTATCCAGCACAGCCGTCCAGTATAATTAAACGCCCCGATTCTTTGAGCACACCTAACAGGAACTAACAAAGAACAAACCGATTGAATGTATGCAACATGATAAGTAGACTTGAGAGTCTCATTTGCACGAATTCAGCCGAGACAATTCATCTCAGTGATCATCATCAGTCATGTTCCCTCATTCAGTTACTTCATCGATCATGGTGGTCACATCAAGACAGCCAGAAGTGAAAGCTTTACTTCACTTTTCTGTACGCCACTCAGGAACTCGTGATTTACCTGTAACACGCCTGTTCCAAAACAAGGTGGTATTGCTTGGTTTAGAGACCCACTCATTTTCCCATCCCGTTACCGAAGTACGAGGTTAACATCTGTTAACTCAAGCTGGATCCCAAAAACGCTTTTCTATCTGTTCACTGAGTACAAATGTCCATCTAACACGCGTGTTTCTATCCTATTCAATGTGTTTTGCACCACGCCGCCGCCATCAGTATCTATGCAAATCTGTCCCCCACTCTCTCTCTCACACACACACAGAAACCTAATCGAGGAAACCCCCTTCTCCAACAACCTGGATGTCCTAACAGACCTTGCCGTACTTGGTGCTGCAGCCTTTCGCGCAACAGACGCATTTCGCAACATTCTCGACCATCATCAGTCCATAGGATTTTTCGTTGACCATCGCACTCGACTTCGACCCGAGGACATCCGGTATCCTTTGCGCTACATTCGTTACTGTGATTGCTATTCACAAGACCAGTACTCTACACTAACCCTCAACAGACTGTGCCTCTTGACTTCTAGGTTTTTGGCTTTGTGTTCGTTTTGTTTTCTCTGCGCGCGCACGCGTGTGTGCGTTTCGTTTTCTCTCGTTCTCTGGTGTGCTTATGTGATAGGCTTGAGCCCCCCCACCGCCTTATTGTGCCGGTGCGTGCGTCTGTGTTAAATTATTTTTCTTCGGCTGTTTCCAGATGTTTCTAGATTACAGTAATGGGGCTGTGCTTTTCGCCAGCGAACACCTGTTGTGTCCGCTGCGATAGAATGTATTTGAGTTTTGTTCTCCACTCCACCCGCCCACCCACCCCTCGCCCCAATAGTATTTTTCCATTATCACCTTTGGCTGTGCAGCACCCCATCCCATGCAACAGTTTCCTTTTCCGGGTTGTATTTTGTTAACTCTTGATGATTACTGTTCACTAACCAAATATATCCTGTGTATAACCGGGCTGTGTGTGTGTGTGTGCCTGAGCCCCAGATTGCTCAATGGTTCGAACCTAACCGTGGCATCCTGGTGGTTTTGGACAATCTGACAGTACTTCAGCCATCGTGCTTCCTTTGAGTAGCGTGGTGGCTATGCTCCGGTCGGTTTCTCGCCTCTTGGATACGCACGTCGATGATAAAACGGTGGGGCACTCGCCTCTTCCACACCATTCACTTCGTGTATCCACCGTGAAACTTATGATGTTTTTTTTATTTACTGGATATCTTTCGGAATTGTATGCATATGATTACCGGTTGGTAATCGCATGTTGTCTCGTAGACATGAGTTTGGTGCGGGCCTGATTCTCTATTCTCACCACCATCATAACTGGTTGGACACTGGCCTATCCATGGACGCGATGAATCAGTGATTAGAGCGCGAATTTACCGACCGGAAGATCCGTGGTTCGAACCCGACGTGTCTGTCTCTCGACTTCCTCTGTTCAGGCTTGGGCAACCTGGCACAGTATCCCATCCCTCGTGCTTCCTTCTGGTGGCATGGCAGTTAGGTACCGAGAAAGTGCTACAGTTGAACAATTTAACCATGGAATTCGGTCGATACCGCGGTGGTGTTCGTCGATACTTTGTTGTTTTTTCACCTGACCTAGGGCAAAGTACCGAAGCAACAGAGGTCACACTTGGTAGGTGACCCATCCCAACAGATTCGCGACTCAAATGTTTTTTTCTCTGACTGCTCCCACTAAACGCAGTTGAAACCGCCTTCCAGCACACTTCAATTCGGCTTGGTTGATACAGCTATTGTGGCAGCAGTGTTTACATACACTATAAGTGAGAACTTGATATATTCAATTCATTTATGAGAGTGCTGGTTACGGAGCTGTAACAGAGTGATGGTATCATCATCGATAGCATGACATCAGTGTTCAACACCGATGCTTCACTGCCCTACAACCATGACTTATTTGAAAGCCTTGTTGTAAAAAAAGACTAAAGGTGGACGGGGGAGGGACTTAGTGCTAGCTTAATACGACCATTCCGGGGTACATACACCTCCTGACATTCACTCAGGCAATCTGGATGGAAACTGACAACAAGAACGCCACTGACATCGATTGGCAGCCATATCTTGTAGTGTCTCCCACCAGGCACAGTGAGGATCACGCGGTCCCCATCCTGGAAGGCGAGTAGCACCGACAGCACCCAAGCGTTTCGTGATCTCCTTCATACCCCAGGTCAAGGGTTGGCCACTTCTCTGCCTCTGCCCACTTTGAACTGGGCAAACGATCGTCAGGTGGATGAGAACAGTCAGCCTACGGGAAGTGATTACAGCTGGTTGCAACCAGCTCAACGAAAAATAAACAGAGGGTTGGTGATAGTTGTCATCTTGGTGATAGTGGGCGTCGAAGGCTGATGTCAGTTGTGTGTTTGTGCGCCCTTCTCGGTCGACAACTGAGACAGTATCTTCGAAAGGAGCCACACATTGGAGTTAGTTATGGAATGACCGTCTGTCTATGGACTAAGATATGAGCTGGGATGACAGTGTAAACAGAAGATCAATTGTTTTCCCCACCTTTCGTTCGATTGCCCTGCCTCCTTGTTTGCATGCCACTTGAGTATTTGAACAGTCAAGGGGCGTGCGTTTGCACAAGCAGAGGTTGAAAGCATTTGTCTCTCCAAACATATATATATATATATATATATATATATCGTTCATCTGTAACACCCTCTCGNTCTCGCCCCCTCTCCAACCAACAACATGTGAAAATGAATCTTCCATTCGCATTTCCGATCAATCAACAGACGGCTTCCTAACAACTCAATGAGCGCAAAATCTATTCGCAGTCGACTCAGGTAGTGACGTGATTGCGTAACCGGGCTCATTCTGTTTTTATTAGGAGGGAGACTGCATTATCTTCATTTGTGTTTTGACAGACAGAAAAATGCTAACCTTACCACAGGGCCGTACTAGTTTTTCCTAATACTGAGTCGCGTGTGGAATTTGATTAGTGGCACAGTAGTCGAAATTTGAAGCCAATCTATAGTTTTTAAAAACGAGAGCACTCTACAGCTGTTAAGATCCATCAGTAGTACGCCTTCGGCAAGTCTCTTGGGAGATTCGAACCCGGGAATTTACTGACCCTTAGCGAACGATGCCATTCGTTCACCAGTGGCTGATCAGCATCTTGATTAACTCGCTAGTGGGTACTCGAAACAGGCGAGGTAAGCACCATTTGAATGGATGATCCCTCTCGCCATCTCTCCACAAAAGAGATGCGAAAGCTTTGGCATTCCCTCGACCCCTCAGTCAGAATTCTCTAAAAGTTACTGAATAGTGTCTTGGTTTTTATACCGATGGTACTTTCCAGATGAGGTGCGACTGAAAACGACCGTTCCCACACACTTATTTTTTATATCATCTTGAAGCTGTGCCGAGATGTATGGGTGTTGCCCCCTGTCTCCGGACAGAATTCACTGCCGCTGAAATCACCCTGTTGTGAAGAGTCAGCTCTCAAGGACCATAGCAAACAAATGATGACCTTGACTACTGTGTTCAGTTTTCTAGAGTTTTCTAACGATAATTAAATGGCTGGCATAACAATCCGGGGATGATGAAGGTACCTGTCTCCAACATCTTGCTGAGAGACCATCGGATTTGCTGTCTTGCGCTTTCATGCGGTTCCTAGGTCGCGCAGTCGGTATAAAGCCATTCGGGGTATTCGTAAAATAATTGTATTTCACCTTGTCCTGGTCAGTAGACATTGAACATTGCACAGGTAACAACACAAAATTCCATATAACGAACGCCCATCAGGTGCGATCTGGTTGAATACTGATCACATGGAACCATGTACACCTGTGGGGGCGAAATGGCTCAAGTGGTTAGAGCGCAAATTTACTGATTGGAAGGTGCATGGCTCGAACCCGATCTCTGCCTATCGACTTCCCCTGTCTAGGCTTGGGCAACCTGGCAGTATCCCAGCCCTCGTGCGTCATTCGGATGGCATGACAGCTAGGCACCGAAAGCGTGTCACAGCTGAACGATTATGTACATCTGTGTGTTTCACACGAGTCGATAAGAGTTGTGCTTTCATTCTCTTAGCAGATGTTCACGATTTGTCACCTGTGCTGCAGTTATGCTGAAGAAGAGAATAAATCGTTCAGCTGTAGCACCCTTTCGGTGCATGGCTGTCACGCTATCCAAAGGAAGCACGAGGGCTGGGATACTGCCAGGTTGCCCAAGCCCAGACAAGATGCAGAGGTTGGGTTCGAACCTCTCGGTCAGTGAATTCACCCCATATCAGCCCTATAATAACGGGATCCGAGAGGACGATGTTGACGTGCTCACCTGACCATACCTTTACATGAGTCTTGAATAGAAAATGATGTGCAGCAATTCAGAGAAAGTTTGCTCCTCAAATTTTCCATCCATAGTGGGACAGACATGGTTCAAACTGAACTGGCTAATGGCGGTTAATGTGTAGAACAAATAGAACGAGGTTTAGTCAGTTAAGTAGCGACCAGCGGAGAACCGTCGATTCCTTGAAAAAAAACAATGTAGCTTTTTGTGCAGAGCCACTTGAGCACAAGTAGGTTGATTCTGAGTACACCGGACTTGTTACGGAAAAACGTATTGGGCAGGTACTCTTGGCGAACGACAGTTTTTGAAGGGTGAATCACGGTTAGCGAAATACACTAAATTTGATTTTGCGGGTGACTCACCGGGAACCCAGCTGAAGCTCTCTTTTATGATGTCTTCAAACAACTGAATGTGCTGCACACGGGCCGCCTCATGTTTCATTTGGTACGATATTCGAGATATCGCGATACATGTATAAACGTAATACACTACCCATAAGATGTCGAAGAGTTATCAGCTTCCTTACGAGTAGTGTATTACGTCTATACACGTGAATTCGGGTTTTGAAAAAATAGGTATGATCCAAAGTGCATTGGTCAAATGCAACTCTGCGTTCTTAGATGTTAACATGCAAACACCAAGTGGCTTATTGATCGATGTCTTGATCAGTGCTTTCAACTCCAACTGAGAGTGCAGAACCTATTGCCTACTTCACAATGCAGTGATTCATCGCTGTTCTTCATTGTTGAGCCTTCTTTTTTCTCAATCGGACAGTCCAACAGGTTTGTTGACTGTAAATTGAACTCGTTCTTATCCATCTCATGTTCGGTTCAAAGTGCACAGTCCATGTATGTTGACTGTCTCGTTTAGTGGTGGTATGTTGGCTGCACAAATAAACGGAATTTTTTTGTTACGATCGATTGAGCACGTTCTGATTGGATTGCAAGCACTGACCACCACCCTCTTAAGATCCGCGAGGCGCCGTTGGATACATTTGTTTCTTTTTTCCATTTTTTTCTGGTCACATTCAACTAGGGTTTTTCGAGTTTTCAACACATGTTCCCAGATTCATGGTCGATTGGGTCAGGGAAACGAAGAAACATTGTTTTGGAGTGATCAAATGGTTTCAAGCGCGAATAAAGCCAGTCGATACGAAGTAGGAAAGTGGGCATATTTCGAGGTATTCAACGAGTCAACATCTAAAACAGGAACGCAGTTTTAGGCACATTTCCAAGTCCCGCTTTTATGTCCAGCTTAATCCTTGGTTGTTGGTCTGTTTGCCGAGTTTGGCAATTGAACTGCAAACGGCTCATCGCCGATCGAGGTGACATCATCAGTTCGGGTTTGAGTGAGGATGTCACCACCTGTACTGGAGATGAAACGTTTGCAATCCAACAGTCAAGTTCGGCAAACAGACCGACAAGCAACCAGCGCAGCCGAGCCACCTTTGTTCCACTCGACTTCTGTCCTCGTTGCCAAGATACCTCACTGGGATGCGCGGCTTCCGTCCCAACTACTTAGGACCGGTAACTAGTGATTGACCAGGTGGCTTGCAATGCCTCGTCACCGATCGAGGAGACATCATCAGTGAGCAGCTGAGGTCGTCGGCCACCTGAACAAACACCGGTTAACGCACTGGAGCTACCAACAGTTCAACACAAGGCTAGTCCCGTAACCAGTCATATCAGCGCAGTTGGTCTGTTTGATTTCGTCAACCGGACAGTGGGGAAACCTGATAACTAAATGCATCGATGAAGCATTTGGTCAATACTTTTATCTACCACTGTCAGTACTTCAACTCATACCCAGGTGCTCTTTGTCTGCGTTGTACTCGGCGTTTTCCACGTTAACAGTCCAGCTGCTCAGTCCGAAGCAATGGCTACCTCGACAAGTGCTGCTTCCACAAATTGCCGCTTCAGCCAGTTGTTGGGATAACTTTCTTTTTTTCATTGGAACCAAATTCAGTTGAGACATCGCACTTACTAATCCACCCTCTTGATTTTACGAACATTACAGGTCACCGACAGCCGAGAACGCTGGATTTGTCTATTCGTTGTCGGATAAGTGAACATTGGAGAGTCGTAATGGGTTGAACTGAATAACTTATCTCGCTCATTGTCAAACAAACAAGATGATATATCTGTGATGTACTACTCATAAGGTTGCTGAAAATCCGTCGACAACCCAAGATCGGTTTCGCCCTTCTTGGGGCTCATCAGGTAGGCACAGTCCCCGAGGTTCCGTCAACCTTATGTTCTACTTGAACCCAAATTGGACTGTTTTCGAAAAATACACTCATTTGCAAATCAACTTGGTTTTCACGAGAGACTCAACTGAATCTCTCGTTTGTGATATTCTACAACTGAATGTGCTGCACACAGGCCGCCTCATGTTTCATTTGGTACGATATTCGAGATATCGCGATACATGTTTATATTTGTAATGCACTACTCATAAGGTTGCTGAAAATTCGTCGACAACACCCTTATGAGTGGTACATCACAAATATTTACAAGTATCGCGATATCTCGAATATCATCCTAGCGAATAAAACATGAGGCGGTCTGGTGCAGCACATTCAGTCGCCTGAAAACATCACAAATGAGGGATTCAGCTGGATTTCAGGTGAGTCTCTCGAAAAAACCAAATTAGTTTGCAAATAAGATGATATCTTCTCCGTGCCGTTTCGTACGCGAGCAGTTAGGGGATACAATCCGCATATACCATGGCCGAAATTCCACGAGATTTATCGGTGAAGGAAAGAACACCTTTGCTGCAGAGTCCTTTATTCGAAAGCACCAACCGAACAGTTACAGACTATTGGGCGGGAAGGCAAAACTCTCATATGCATCTTGTTTACAAAAACTGAGTATCCATCTTCTCCTTGAACGAGAGTTCCTCAACTTTCCTGGATATTCATTGAGCGTTACTCAAATGCAATCAAATGCTACAAAGCGACTCCACAAATTCCGTAACAGACCTCGTTTTTCAAGAGACGCAAAGCGGGTTTACGTGAAAACACACTACTCGCATGCCTCATCAGTAGTATCCACCGTTACATCAGTATTGCTCCGATGATAAGCTATCAGGCCTGAATGGTATAAAATTGCCTTCTCATGGTGTTTTTTATGCATTAGGGTTTAAGACTTCAGTAAACCTCCGACACAGTTCACCGAACCCGCTACTCATAAGTCAACACAGCCAACCGCCGCTTCACTGACGTGTATACTTCGACAGGCATCGATCTCGCTGATTAGCCTCCGTCCTAGTGTGAAAATAGTGTGAGATGTACACCGCTGAAAACCCTCAATGAATAATGAATAGCTGCACGTCGTTCCTCGGTTTTTTGGAAGAGAGTGATCACCAACAAGTTGATATATCGATTGAAATGCCCCTACATTACCAACAGCTTCTTGAAAACGGATTGTACACTTGATGCAATCATGAATGCTCTCCTTTGACACCTCGCGCCATCTTTATGGTTGTATAATCTGTCAGCACGTGAGGAAAGAAACATTCCAACAAAAACGTAAATAGAAATCGCTCAGCTTTAATACCACCTTCACGGCATGGTTACCACCTGAAGGTAACAAGAGGGCCGAGATACTGCCAGCTGGCCCTAGCTTAGACGGGAGCAGTCAAGATGCCGGGCTTGGGTTCCAGCCATGGACCATCCGGTCAGAGTTTGCTTCCTAATCACTGAGCTATCTTGGGTTTGTGGTCATTCTTGAGCCGCTCGACGATGGCCGCTACCATCTTGTCAAATTTCATAGTCTTAGAATATTGATTGCGGACGAAATACCTTTCGGGAAATCTGTCCAAACAAGCATAATATGATACTGCCATCAGTTATAGCTTCACAACTGCCAGATCAATTGGGCCGTACTTTTTGGCATGTTCGTTTACAGTCGTACAGTTTGGTATTGGAGAGGTTCCCTTCACAAGAAGGTGGCATATAGGATGGAACGGGTAGTTGAGTTGCTGCCAGCGCATACCTGGCATTCAAAAGGGATTTGTCTATCACCAGTCGTTGAGCCTCCATGGTCTCCCTCATAACGTTGGCAAACTTCAACCGGGGTGTGCGGAAACGTCGTCGGTTGTAAAGTTGAGCCTTCACTGAGAGCTAGAGGATAGTGTGGCTGCTAAGATGGCCAAAAAGAAAGGATCAAGAAAGCAAGGTGAATGCTTCTCAATGGGTTAATGGACAGCGAAAGTGAAAGGTTGGGTTCCGTTTCATAGTATTGACACACACTGTCAAAACTGTCTCCAAGCCTCGATGAAAGTAGTCCCAACCCGACAGAAAATACATGTCAATTATATCAAGTGTTGCGATCGAAATGACCCTATCATCAACTGACCACCACTCTTTCGTATCCAATTTGTTTGGGACTTCGTAAACAAGACTCAGTGTGGCAACTGATCTCGCCACATGTTCACTTTCAACTGAGCTTTCGTCCTGTCAGTCAGTCTATGCTGTAGAACCGAGAAGCATTGAACAGTTGTTTCATCCGTTTGGAAATCACCAGCAGTGTGGCTTCGCAGCAAAGATTGGCTTCACTGACAAGATGAAATTACCAAGTCTCTTCACAATACCATCAATTTACAAGTGCCTTAGAGAAAGAATTATTTCGCAAGATGACTGCAACGTCCATCTGAGTAGTCGTCACTCGATCAGCCAGTCAATACAGGATCACGTGATGTGGCTGTGTGACTGAAGGTTCTATATTCTAAGTGAGAGCTGGTCACACTGCTGTTCAGCTGTTCGTAGTCGAAAGCTCATGTGTACAACGACTGGTTGGAGGGTTACGGGTTCAAAACTCTTCGAGTTTTTAAGTGCTTACGGCTGATGACTCTTTGTCCTGTACACAAGAGACAGAATCCTTTGAAATTCGGGGTAATCATATCGACTTGTGGTGGTCTTCCATTTTTTACTACACTGTGTCCCTCAAAGATTTTTAGAAGTTAGAACTGGCTAATCTGGTGATTCTTCCGTTCTCAAGCAAAAAGGTACGTTCCAGGGCCTTATGGAGCAAAGATTTCAGAAGACAGCGAGCAGGTAGTATTGACGCGGAGACGCAAGGTTCACATACCCCTGAGGTGTACACTTTGCATAACACACAACTGCCGCCGTAGAATGCTACTGCTCACACACAAATATCATGGGAGCACACTGATTTGATTCGCTTTCTCTCAAAACATCCTAGAATCCTAGCGAGACATCTTGTGTTGTTACACTCCCTCCACGGGCTTCTTTTATGCTTCCGCATCGGGAGAAACACCGCAAATTCATGTAGTATGTTTCCCCAACAGTAGAGTGTCAGTGAGTCCACTTGCTGAGTCATAAGCTTGGTAGGTTGTGGTCATCGCAGAACTGTCTAGTGAAACTAAATAAAATCCAACGCACGAGCTTCAGGTCATTTCTATACCACATGCGACAAGTGAAAAGTTAACTTTTGCCTTACTCATCACGCCAAAACTCTACATTAGATGATTTGGGATAGCTAAATAGTGTGCCATAGATAGATAGATAGATAGATAGATAGATAGATAGATAGATAGATAGATAGATAGATAGATAGATAGATAGATAGATAGATAGATAGATAGATAGATAGATAGATAGATAGATAGATAGATAGATAGATAGATAGATAGATAGATAGATAGATAGATAGATAGATAGATAGATAGATAGATAGATAGATAGATAGATAGATAGATAGATAGATAGATAGATAGATAGATAGATAGATAGATAGATAGATAGATAGATAGATAGATAGATAGATAGATAGATAGATAGATAGATAGATAGATAGATAGATAGATAGATAGATAGATAGATAGATAGATAGATAGATAGATAGATAGATAGATAGATAGATAGATAGATAGATAGATAGATAGATAGATAGATAGATAGATAGATAGATAGATAGATAGATAGATAGATAGATAGATAGATAGATAGATAGATAGATAGATAGATAGATAGATAGATAGATAGATAGATAGATAGATAGATAGATAGATAGATAGATAGATAGATAGATAGATAGATAGATAGATAGATAGATAGATAGATAGATAGATAGATAGATAGATAGATAGATAGATAGATAGATAGATAGATAGATAGATAGATAGATAGATAGATAGATAGATAGATAGATAGATAGATAGATAGATAGATAGATAGATAGATAGATAGATAGATAGATAGATAGATAGATAGATAGATAGATAGATAGATAGATAGATAGATAGATAGATAGATAGATAGATAGATAGATAGATAGATAGATAGATAGATAGATAGATAGATAGATAGATAGATAGATAGATAGATAGATAGATAGATAGATAGATAGATAGATAGATAGATAGATAGATAGATAGATAGATAGATAGATAGATAGATAGATAGATAGATAGATAGATAGATAGATAGATAGATAGATAGATAGATAGATAGATAGATAGATAGATAGATAGATAGATAGATAGATAGATAGATAGATAGATAGATAGATAGATAGATAGATAGATAGATAGATAGATAGATAGATAGATAGATAGATAGATAGATAGATAGATAGATAGATAGATAGATAGATAGATAGATAGATAGATAGATAGATAGATAGATAGATAGATAGATAGATAGATAGATAGATAGATAGATAGATAGATAGATAGATAGATAGATAGATAGATAGATAGATAGATAGATAGATAGATAGATAGATAGATAGATAGATAGATAGATAGATAGATAGATAGATAGATAGATAGATAGATAGATAGATAGATAGATAGATAGATAGATAGATAGATAGATAGATAGATAGATAGATAGATAGATAGATAGATAGATAGATAGATAGATAGATAGATAGATAGATAGATAGATAGATAGATAGATAGATAGATAGATAGATAGATAGATAGATAGATAGATAGATAGATAGATAGATAGATAGATAGATAGATAGATAGATAGATAGATAGATAGATAGATAGATAGATAGATAGATAGATAGATAGATAGATAGATAGATAGATAGATAGATAGATAGATAGATAGATAGATAGATAGATAGATAGATAGATAGATAGATAGATAGATAGATAGATAGATAGATAGATAGATAGATAGATAGATAGATAGATAGATAGATAGATAGATAGATAGATAGATAGATAGATAGATAGATAGATAGATAGATAGATAGATAGATAGATAGATAGATAGATAGATAGATAGATAGATAGATAGATAGATAGATAGATAGATAGATAGATAGATAGATAGATAGATAGATAGATAGATAGATAGATAGATAGATAGATAGATAGATAGATAGATAGATAGATAGATAGATAGATAGATAGATAGATAGATAGATAGATAGATAGATAGATAGATAGATAGATAGATAGATAGATAGATAGATAGATAGATAGATAGATAGATAGATAGATCGATTTGAAAGCGAATGAATAGACTAGAATGCTCTGTTCACTCATCGTCCTGTCGGGAGTTTGGATAACGTGCCCAAGCGTTTTCAGCAACCCGTGAGTAGTATGTTCTGTGAGGAAAAATATATGAAGCCTATGCATCTGTTGGTGTCTACGTACCTTGTCCAGCCGACATACCTTCATGGGCCAGACTACGATACCTTCGGAAACACCGTGCGCTTGTACTCTATCAAATAAACGCCGTAAAATTGTACCGGTTTCTGGTTGATTTTTCGCGCTTTGTTTACACCTTTTCACCGGTAGTCTGTTTGAGGAATCAATAAAAACTGAAAAACAAGGATATGCGGCCCTAAAGTCGAATGTCAGTCCTGTGGTATGCAGACTACATGCCTGAATGTACAGGTTTGGTCAGTATTGATGGAAGAATATAGTTGAAACAGTAATTGCACAACTGCGCTCCCCCTACCTCATAACTGTCTTGAGGCCAATGCTAACGAAGGACAAGTCTTGGATGAACGCCTCCGGAGCCGATCACGGTATGAATTCGAAAGGTGTGGAAGAAACTGGGCACAGTATGTGAAATTTAGGTGAAACGATCCGGGGTTTTGACTACCAAGGATATTGCTTTCTCCAAGGCACTCAATCGACGCCACACTATAGTGAGCCCTTAGCAACATGCAAGTTCCAACTGTTTCTCCCTTGAAAAAGGCAAGCCTTGATGGTTGAAACCACAGACTTCTTTTAAAAAAACAGCCATGTAAATTCGAAAGCTGTCACGCTTTACCTTGTTTGACTGAGGTGCCAGATGGCACGAGGAATTGAGGCATTCCTAGACTTAGAAAGGTCGGTCTGCGTACTCCAGATCGACGAGGCTCTCGCCAGCAACAATTTGAACACCGGGGTTTTGAAAACCGTCCAGTGTTCGCCTCATTATTTCATCGATGACGAAGTTGAACAAGAATGGAGAGAGTGGACATCCTTGTCTGACACCACTTTTTGTAGGAAAGCTTTTGGAGAGCTCACCATACAGCCTCACCCGCCCAGATGTGAATATAGAGATCGGATTATGTTTACAAACTTCTGGGGCATACCTGTTGAGCAAGTGTAGTTAACAGAACTGATCGATCAGCAGAATCGAACGCACCCTTGAAGTCAAGGAATACCAGGATTGTGGGTCGTCTGTACATGTGGCGTTGCTCTAACACCTGACGGA